>NC_064303.1:96743463-96968861 GCF_023373825.1 Bactrocera dorsalis
CCGCACTTGTGTAGAGTCGAAATGGCAGCCATGTATTTTTCGGCACAGGTTCTTGGTCTTCAAATGGTAGGCAAATAAATGAAAGTGTGTTTGGCTTGCAACCGACGGTAGACGCCTAAAAGTACGCTGCGTGGTTGCTTCTTTCTGTGTATGTTACAGGCTGTGCCAAGCTTTTTCCCTCTCTTTGCACTTCTTTGCCTCTTGGAAACATTCACGTTTAGTGTTAAACTTCGCCTTCAAAGTTCGCTGTCGTCCAAGTTGAGCCATTCATTCGTTCATTCACGCCAGCTGTTTGAAATTATATCTGCTTTGGTGGACTGTAAATTTAACTATGTTTGTTTGTTGTCCAGCCGTAGGCGCGAAATCGAAATGTACCCTCCCATTTCTTTATGGTTTTGCGTTTCCCTATCACTTTTTCCTTTTTTCAGACGCGACAGTTCCGCTTTGCTCCAAGATCTGTAAGCAAACAACTCCGAAACCACGTGTCTTGATTAACCCAAGGTTTGCTTTCAAAGTTACATTATTTGTTGTTTAATATGTTTTTAACTACCACAACATGTCTTTTGAGTCGAAGTACGATTATGTGAATATCAATGGCATTTTGTTGGCGAAATATGTTCTACTCTCAGAATAATTGTTTTTAAACAGTCGTAAAGATTTTTGCCCGAGAATCGATCCCTTATGTTTCATGATTTGCTTTTGAGGAACGAAAATTTGTAAAATTTGACTGTGTAGAAACTCAGGATCGTTTTCCTTAAATACAAGATAATTGGATTGAAAGTTGATTCGAATGAGGATAGATTCCCTAGTTCTTTATCAATTATATTACAAAAATAGTTTTACAAAATGGCTTAGGACTGTTGGTCTGTAAATTAGTGGATGTCATGCTACCTCCGATCATAAAGGTTTAAGCAACCTAAAGCTACCATAATCGAGTCTCAGTGGTGGCAGGTCTATAGATCACTCTAGCAAGCAAGCTTAGATTCCTCTCTGACCGGAGAAAATTGAGGTCTAAATTAGTGCAGCTTATACTAGACCGAGCATAAAATATTATCGATGAGATATTCTTTTTCATTTAAGGAACCTAAAACTAGCTATACCGAGACCTACTGGTGACAGTTATGTCAGTATCAAAATAGCAAGCTTTACTTAGAATTCCTCTCTGAATTTTCTAAATCTCTTCCAACACGAAACCTTACAAAACAAGGTTCCAAATAGCAGAGGGTCAGGCAGGAGTCCATTTTTAGTAAAGATTTTTGAATCTTTAAGGTCATGCAGAGCTCCACAGAAAATATTCAGTTATTCAGTTCTTTCATAATAAGTAGTCAGTTTGAGAAATAGAGAAAGTTTGTTCGAACTTTTTGAAGTTTATTGAGGCTTAAACGTCGTGCGGAAGCTGGGAAATGTTCTTTGGCAATTTAAATGGAGCAAAACACGAAAGCTGTGTCATTCCATTTGTGGTGTAGCCTTTGAACTTTAAGGTTGTGCAAAGCTATCCAAAAAGAATTCAATATTTAATATATTCGATGCCAAGTAGAAACTGAGAGATGATCTTTAGGTAGCAGAAGTCGATGAAGAGTATAGTTGCACTTTTGTTCTACATTCTTATAGTTAAATTTAATAATTTGTATGTGAACAAATATCCTAAGTGAGGTCAAGCAAACGCTTTTTGCAATGTCCAAGAAATATATAACAGCTTTGCTCATATAATTTATTTGTGCAACAGCAAACCATGTCGCATGCTCTAAAAAATTAATCGCATTCGCCGCACTACGACGCTGCGTTGCACGACTTCCGCCTCTGAATACTCGTAAAGCTTTGCTGCGAGATGCTTGCAATTTCTGCGCATTTTTATCAAAGAAATCATAAATTAAATTTATTACCAACTTGCATTGTTGCATGACCACCATACAACGCCATATGTACATATTATATACATATATGTATATAATAATATAACTGTATTTGTTAGATCATAATGCATTTTGTGGCAAAAGCGTAAATGTAATTGCCACCTTGTGGACGAGCTTTTAAAGGCACATCCAAACATGAAAGGACAAAGGACACTCGTTTGTAAGTTGTCTAGTGGAATGTGAAATAGAAATATTTGAATGTCGGTGATTTTATTTTTTTTTTTGAAAATTTCGGTAAATGTAAGGGAATTCTAAATTCTTGTCTATTAATGGTAAAATTGTATTTATTTTGTTTTACTTTTATTTTTTTTTTTATTTTTTATTACTTTTTTTTTATTTTTTTTTTGGAGAATATTAATATTGATATATTAATTTTATGTTGATAATACCGTTAATATAGCAGAAACAGTCTGACATCTGACATTTATTTAACAACTTATTGACAGTTGGCCCTTGGCATTCGTCAGATTTATTTGACAGTTGTCATGTAAAACTCATCTGACATCTGTTTGACAGTTTTCACCTGACATCTCTTTGACAGTTATCGTCAGTTATTATTTTGAAACCATGTGACAGTTGTCATGAGTAATTTTCCTTTAATTAAACCTCTGCTTCTATAAGATTTACCTTGCTACGGATACTCTTAAGGATCCTCCGCGTTGCTATTACTTTCTACTGGCTTTATGATCACGGTATTTTATACTCTCTAACTTGCAGCTATATTACTCACTTGTTGTCCTTCTTTTGCGTTTTTATGTGCTTCCTCCAACGTTCGTTCGTTTCTGTGGTAAAACTTTTTGCCATCTTTTCTTTCCGTGGGCGCACTGTGTCTCGAAGCACCACAAGGCTTGTCGCGCGCCACTCCGAGGTTATTGCCTCAGGGGTCGTGATGCGTCTGCTTAAATGCCCACGTCTTTTTTCCTTTTCTGCCATGAACCAGTTTCTGGGGTGAGTCTTGATTACGTCGAAAAGTTCGTCTAGTGTTAAAATTCGATTCTTAAGATCCATGCTGATGTTCTTCTGTTTTGCCATCGCCATCTTCCTTTTTTGCACGATTCTATTGAGGTTTTTGTTGTTGCTGCAGTGTATTCGTTTGGTTCTAATGGGTCTCCGCTTCAAGCCGCTTTCTCCGTACGTTGTAGAAGTTGTCCTTTATGAAGCCCGTGGTTATCTAAGCAAGCAGGGAGACCACGCAAGGGTTGACACAAGTCCTTATGGGAGCTTACGTTCAGAGCCAGAATCAGGAGCTCGTCGCAACTGAGGCTGTACGGCCAAAAAATTATGGCGGCTTACATTGAACGTACTTGAAGTCCTGCCAGGATTTTAACGAGACGGAGGTGAGAACAGTATTAGCCTGCCAACCATTTCGGTAAGATGCCACTCTTATATACTGAGGGGACAGAATATTGTCCTTACCAGCCCTTTGTAAAACTTGTCGGTTTCGGGTTTCCAGTCGACCATAATGAGAAACTCAATTCTGATGGTTGCTTCCCCAGGGTTTTCTTCGACGTATTTGCATATTTTTTACTGATCGCTGTATGATTCCCTCGTCGCTTTGTTACCTCCTTCTCGGAAGTATGTTGTCCCTCGGTGCAACCTTGGTGAGTGTTATGACCGCTTATTTAAATGCGGCATCTTTTCACCTCTTCGTCGGAGGTTCATTTGCCAAATGAGGCGTTTAAATCCAAGCCCTCTCTGGTTCTTGGTCGGGGACCATCCACTATCCGTCAAATGTGACTCCGGTAGTAGCCTGAGCTTAGCCTTACCCGACATTTATTTGACATTTACTGTCTGATATTCATATGTCATCTTGACAATTACCGTCTGATGTCCGTTTGACAATTAACATCTGATATTTGCATGACATTTTCTTAAGTCTTAAAGCTACCTTAATGAAATAAATAGCACAAAATCTGGCGAGCAAAGTCCATAAACCGAAATGCATGCAACAAAACAGTCCGTTGCGACAGATCAAAAGCAAATCCAAACAGATAAGTGACGCAGCAATAAACAGTGCCCACAATTGCATTACCTTACAACAAGACCTCACGCACATATCTACATACAAAATTACAAACACTGATACATAACGGCAATTGGCTTAAGAGCTAGCCAAGAACATTGAACTGAAACAAGCAACGAAAAATGAAACCCAAAGCAAAAAAAACTGAAAGATAACAAAAACAAAAAGAAGTAGCACAAACCCATTTGGCTTGTCCATCGAATTCGTTGAGTGGATAAATTTGAATGCAGCAAAGTGACAATGAAACTGCTTTCATTTGCAACTATTTTGCGCACAAAAACAGTAAAACGCTAGCATACTTACAGGCGTTAATGCCTTGTTGACAGCCAACATACGCTCACAACAAAAACACTCGCATAGTTTTGCTCTTCCACTTACTAAATATATATATAGTATATACTTGTGTGTGTGTGTGAATCTCGATGTCTACTATCGGTTATGTACCCCTCGCTTGACTCCGCTGTATTCTCGGTTTTATCCGATTTGCAGAATATGTAAATTGTTTTGAGGATTTGCGTTAAATTCTCATTTTTATTGCCTTCGTAATGCGAGTACATTTCACTTCTTATACCCACCCCTCCACCTCCCTCTTACTTAGCTACTTTTTTATCCGTATCTCTGCTTTCATCTGCGGCTTCCATGTGGTTTGACAATCAATTCGGTGCTCTGACATCTTCCTTGCCGTTTGCATTTTTGGCGTCTGCAAAACAAAGATTTGTAGAAGCCGCCTTGGTGGGGGGTGGTGTCCAACCCGCAGAAATGGTTACGAAAATTGTGATTTCGAATTTGAATGTGGCAAATAGCGTCGCATTAGTAAATAGCAATGGCGTTGGCAATGGCAATAATCGACGGTCCGTTTGCTGGTCTGTTGTTTTGGGAATCTCTGGGAAATCAAAGTGATAGCCACACTCTACTTCGTGGCCTCCCCTCGTCTCGTTTTTGCACTGTACTTTGCGCAAATCACAAGCAGATAAGTGTCAGTTATTGGCTGACAACAAGCAAGAAAATCATTTAAGTGGTTGTTCAAAAAGTTGCCGGCTGTAATAGTGGTGATGGTGTCTTTAATATTAGAAAGATGTCTGTAATTGCGAGAGTGTGTGCGTTAAAGTGATTATGGCTCATTTTCATAGTGTAAATCTTTATGGAATATTACTCTTGATGCAGTTGAGAAAGTTTGTCCCAATACTTTGGTGTTCTCGTTCTCACGCTCTGGTTATATTTTGCGATCAGCAACGAAGAGAAAATTACGTACACGACATAAAAGAATACAGCTTCTTGGGATCCCCGCCGGTAAAACCAACTGTTCAAGTTAATATTTATTTTGGAAAAACTCTTTAATATATAAAAGGGTATTACCTTGAGCAGTGTTTTCAGCTTGCCAGAGCAGATATATTTTATTCATGGGCGACTTCAAGATAAAATTCAAACAGACATGTGTACTCTCAAAGAAAATATGCTGATTGGTTAAAGCTCTTGGAAAAAAACGCGACTGACAAATCTTCTTATGTGAGAGATTATAATTAGTTCTAGAGCCCTTCAAGATTGTTGAGATATGTCTATGGACCAACTTAATTGAGTTCTAATGAGCTCAAAAGCAAAACAAGCATAAATAATTTGGAAAATCTGATAATTTTTAATCTGACCCACTGTTCCACATGTTCTAAGATGCTTTAAACCTCAAAAAGAGTACTCATCCACACTTGACTAAATTTCTCTGAATCTCCCACTAAACTTATGCGAATGCGCAAGTAGACCTTAAATAAACAGGATCTTGCCTCTGAGTGATTTGGACTACACAGCCAACTAATGTCTTAGTTCGGGACGAAGTTTGAGACGAGATAAGTTTGATATCGTATTGGATGATTACTTTTTTTCAAGCTCAGCTAGATGGAGTAAGAAAAAACTGAGAATGGATATATTTCTGAAAAGAAAATTCTATATGCAACTGGAGGAGGATTTTGCTTATTAGAATCATATTTTTATAGTTCTCCATTACATCAATCTTCTCTTTTTTGCATTACCAAAAAACTGCACCAGCTCGACGGCAAAGAATGAACCAAGCCAAATTTTGATACCCTCATCAGATTTGAACACTGTTTCAATGAGCGCGTTTAGAAGAAATTGAAGTCAGAAGTGGTAAGGTTTGGGCTATAAGGCGGGTAACACAAAATTTACCAGCCACAGTTTTCAAAATAGTATTGCAATATGAGACCGACCATAGTCATATTGGAAAATGATTGCCTTTGGTCAAATCGCAAATTTTAGGCGTTTTTTTGCAATCTAATTTTCAATTTGTTAAGTTTTTAACAGAAGCGTTCCACACTAATGGTTTCACCTATTTTTGCTCTTAATACAGCATGCCCTTCTAATCCCACCAAACATCTGGGTGTCACGGATATTCGAATTTGCCTTGATTTGACTGGTTGGCCAGGTTTCAGAAATTAGCTTAAGCGTTTAAGTTATCCATTTTTCATTACTCACAATCCAATGCAAAACCAACTTATTTTTGTAACGTTCGAGCAACATTTCTGAGTTGCAAAATCATCTTTCAAAGACTCTTGACTTCAACTCATATCGCACCCAATTTCCTTGCAGCAGTTTGAAATGGCTGCTTGAGCGACTCCCAAATAATTTGCGAGCTCTTCTTGCGTTTGGCAGCTTTATGGTGTAATACTTCCAGTTCCTCAACTTCAAACTTCTTGCGGTCCGGTTCTTTGTCTTTCAAGCCAAATTATCATTCTTAAATCGTACAAACCACTTATGATACGTTCATTCAGCAAGAGTAACTTCAGCATAAACTTTCACAAAAATGCGATAACTTTCGGCTGACGTTTTCTTCATATTACAGTGATGACAAAAAAATCCCCGCAAAAACTCACTCAGGCACAAATTTGGATATCTTTGAGAACACCAAAAATACGTCAAATGATTGACATATATTCGAAAATACTCATAAAGGTAGTAGCTTTATAACTTTAGAATATTGGAACATTAAAATAATAATCAAGTTACGTTATCTCTCGGCAAGCCGCACGAATATATTATATTCCGAGGTTTCATGAAGTCACCATAAATTCAAAACTAGATCCTAAGATCCTTTCGACGAAAAGACTAATTTTCTCTTCGTCGACTGCGTTCCTATCCGCTTATGATTCGGTTTACCTTATAATCTAGTAAAAGGTTTCTAAAATGTATATTATATCTTTATCTTAAGTCCCATGTAAATATCATTAAGAAGTCTGCTTTCAATATAGACTTTCAACAGGTCTCCTTCGCAGATGACAGCTTTGACTTTATACTTTTAACAGACTTTCACCAGATTGATTCTCAGCCATATCATTATCAAAAGTCTCTTGGTATGACTGCTGCTTCATTTCTGGCAGATTTTGATAGACCAATGCCTTAATCAAAGATGAAATATAGACACCATAATGAAATTTCCTGAGATTCTGCTATTTAAAAACAAGTTTTTAGTTATAAGGAGACTATAAAGAATTTAATTTATCTTTATTTTATTCTTTCACTAATTATTTTTTACTCAAAAATTCATGATAACAAATACCAGGCTTCATGTTTATAACCCACAACCCAACAAATCTTCATGCTCACTCTCTCGCGCTACTCTGCAGACTATATCCGACTGCTATTGTATTCCACAATGGAATAAGTTCTTTACATTAGTATTATTCACAAATTTTCCAAACCTTAAAGCGTTTTTTAAGTATGTTTATGTAATTAATTGAAGACATGAATCAAACACAAATCTCTCACCCACCGGAAATTAAATCAAAAGAGCAATGCGGCGAGGAATTTCTTTTTCACTTTTCACCTATTTACGAAAATCCCGACAAACTTTTTGAGATATGCGTGAAATTTGCAGTTTTTAATCAAAACTTTACAATAAAAGATTGTTTTCTGGCGTACGACACAAAAACACTCACCCAAAAGCCTCTACCTCCACGAGAGAAAAGGCTCACAAATGCAGGAAGTTCAAAGGTATACACCATTCAAAAACGCTGACAAATGAACAAACTACCAACAACTACAAGGAGACCATCCAGTCGGAAGCATAACAATACAATGAACAAGTGAAAACTTAAATACTTTAAAAACAGGGAAAGCAGAGCAAACAGGCGACGGCCTTCAATGAGCGGCAAAAATGAGTTTATGCGCCTCCCAAAGCGCCGCAACGCCGCCGACCGCTGAAGCCGGGTGTGAGCGCCTCGGCACTCTGTGCGGTGTAGTTGGGTGCCGCCATTGAAAAGAGGACACTTGAACATGTTTCTTGCATTCTCAAACTAACTAAGCGAATAATTACACTACAATGCAGAAAATTCGAAATGTAAAATGGAATAAGAGCAATGCTGGGCTGGGCCCACAAGGCAGCCGACAAACTGAAAGGTATAGCAACCGACTGTTGTGCGACTAAATAGTGAATGGTGTAGACAGACAAATTTGTTAAAAAGACAAATAGATAGACGGTCAGACAAAACAGACGGCAGCTGAGCAACAAACAGTTGGAATTACGAAATGAAAATGGAGTAGATGATAGATGAAAGAGAGTTGAGTTAGAAGAGGGACGAACGCGAGCAAAGTTGTGCGTTGGAGGGGCTCATGAATGAGTCACAGCATCAGAATGGGTTTATTATAAAGACGTACCATTGCCTTCATTGTGGCGCAAACTTTCCAAAAGGTGAGCCAAAGTCATTTCATAGAAATGGTGTATAAAATAATAATTAAGAAACTAGTAGATGCTACAATCAGGATGAGTGGAAGATATTCGGAAAAAATCAGGGCACGATGATGACGTTATGAAGCTTTAAGGAAATTTGGACAGCTTACCGAATATTTTTAGGAAGTTCTTTAAGCCAAAAGTATGATCTGCGGTTAAAGTTTACAAACTTATCGTTTAGTGGACTAAATTTTCCAAGACACTTATCTATCTTGTCTATAAATCTTGTTTATAACTATCTATTGGTCAAAAGACTGTACCAATATTGAGTATTTTTAGTTAACAACAGTGAAGCAACGGCCACAAGCTTCAATTATCATGTTTATCCTTGTTCACCACATCATGTCCAGCACTCGGATGGTTTATTTGTCTTTTTCTATTTCAAGATATCATTCCTCTCTTTCTTCATTCTTCAGCTAGTTCAAATGCAAATCAGCAGAATTTGTAACCCCTAATACAATATCCTTCCTTACAAGGGACTGGC
Organism: Bactrocera dorsalis; assembly: GCF_023373825.1. Classification (NCBI taxonomy): domain Eukaryota; kingdom Metazoa; phylum Arthropoda; class Insecta; order Diptera; family Tephritidae; genus Bactrocera; species Bactrocera dorsalis. The sequence continues at coordinate 96,752,616 of NC_064303.1, forward strand.
CTTGGTCTTCTTTCTTTCTTTATTCCAACGGAGTGACTGCTGGGAACTGAATACTTTCAGGGCTGGAGTGTTTCGTCCATTCGGACGACATCACCTAGTCAACGTAGCCACTATCTCTTAATTTGCTGAACTATGTCAGGGTCAACTGATAACAGTTACGTTGGAGCCAAGTCACGAGGGCGACGACTATTTGTGTGATGACAGGAGATATTTCGTCTTGTCCTCGTTCACAACCAAAGCCCAACGCTTCTTATCCAGTCTGGAGAAAGCAGAACTAACGGCGCGTTTGTCGACGCCAATGATATCAATATCATCGAGGTACGCCAGCACTCTTCTAGAAGATTGTGCCTTCTCTGGTGGGATCTGCAGCTCCAATTTTATTTCCAAAAGTAGATTGAAGAAATCGCACGATACCTCGTTTGCTATCGAACGGCTGGAAGATATCCTTCCCGATCCTGACGGAGCTTTTGGTATTGCTCAATGCTTTCTCACCTTAGCTGGCCTTCAAACGAATGTTTTTGGCTACCCAGGGGATACTTGGTATAAGACCGGTAGTCGTGAGCTGCTTGAGCTCGTTTCTGGCCTTGGTCTTAGTACTTTATAGTAATCGTATTAATATGGGTATATGCTATAGTACTTCTTTACCAAACAGCAGAACCGTAAAAGAACCAAATTAAATATTTGGAAAAATACTGCAACTCAGGAAATAAAAATACAAAATACTAACTTTTCACTTTTTACACACGACACTATTTTCTCTTTCCTTTTCTTTCATTGGACTTTACTCGATTGTTTTGTGCTTACTCTTCCATTTTATTTTATTTCGAATAAATGAAAGTCTATTTGAATAAGAGTGGAGCCTGTAGACGGCAGCTCATCGCATTCAAAACTACTTGAGCGCAACTCACGACGGCACTAGGCGCTAAAGAACAGACTACAACTAGCAGACAGCCGACCGAAGTCACGATGCAAACGCCAAACACCAGTTGCGTCTGTCTTCAATTTGTAGAGGAAACACATTGCTTCAGCCTAATTTATATGTATAGGGTACATCTAATCTGCGGCTCAGAGGCCGCATGCATTCGTACACCTATATTAATGTATTTATTTTTAAGGCTGTGTGGGAACTTGTTTGCATTTCAATGTGGCGAACCAAGTACATGCACATTTATTCATACGCCAGTTGGCAACTAATTAGAAACGGTACATGGATCGGTGTCTAAGAATCGCTTTAAATATTTATATAGTTATCCATTATAAAGCATATAAATATATTCGAAGATCAATTCTCCCAGCAGGTATAGGTATAAATAAGGAAAACTGAAATGCTTCATTGGTAGGATAGACAGTTAATTATGACAGAATGATCTCTAAAAAGATGCCAGCGCGATTTTCAAGCATTGAAGTCGTCACGGAAGGCATTCTCCGGAATAGCCTTGAGAGCCGAGGTGAATACTGCTTGGATCCCTTCTGTCGTCTCAAAATGCTTGCTTTTCTTCGGTTTTTTTCAGGCAAGGAAATAAAAAAAGGGTGCAACTTCCAATCCCCCGATATCTTGTCGGACCCGATTGACCCTTCGTTTGAGTCTCTTGAGGACTTCCACGTAAAACTTGGAGTTGACGGTTTGTCCAGGAGGAACAAATTCATGGTGGACGATGCCTTTGATGTCAAAAAAGGCAATGAGCATCGTTTTTACTTAGGATTTGCTCATTTATCAGCACAGAAACATGTCGGGCGAAAATGTCTGTCCTGACTCTCCAGGTGCTCGGAGACAACTGGCCTCGTTCGCTCGTTCGTTAGCTAGGAACGCCATCTACCGAATCCAGTCGGTGCGCTTACGCTCCGAAGCACACTAGTGGCGGAAGAAAATCAGTCCTATTACTTTCCGGACAAACCCTGTATAAATCAAGGCTATTTCTGGCAGCCTGCTTCGCATGACGTCATCTTGTGACGTTTCAATCACATCATATCGCAATGTGAGAGTCACCTAACCATTAGCCAGGCACTGCGCCAGCTTTTCTTCTATAGAGCCAGCAGGCAGTCAGTTTCCTGTAAAATCTGCTCATGACTTTTAAATCACATCACATTGAGGTGCAAGGGTCATCTAAGCACTGACCAGGCACGGTGCCTGCGTTCTTTTGTAGACACAGCTGTCATCCCATTTCCCGGAAGTAACCTTGTGACTTCTTAATCAAATCACATCAAGACGCTAGCGTCATCAAAGCACTACTTATATACAGCTAGCTTCCCCTAAAGTCACCTCATGACTTTTAAATCACATCACATCGCGGCGTGAGAGTCAAATAGGCACTGGTTTACGTAGCTGACGTACGGAGCCGCACCTATTTTCGAAAACAAATACACAATTTTCGGTCAACCGTTTCTAATTAGCGGTCAACTGGTGTACTTAACCGTACCAGCTCCATTTCGCTCTCAACATATGCCTGAATGCAGGCAAATGTCTTTATCTATGCATACTATTATTAGTTAGACACGCTATGAAATAAGTGTAGTCGAGACGTGTTATTGCAGCAAAACTAATTTATAACTTCTACAAATACCTTCATATTAACACCAGGCATTCGCTCGCTTTTCATATGCGGCTTTGCTATGCTTACATATATACTTATTAGCCGCACAAAAGTCACAGCCACTGGTGTCTGGGTGCAGGAGAAGCTTTTCATATATTTCATAAACAATTTGCTGTTTAAATTAGAAAGAAACAAGTGCGAAGCTGAAAGAAAGGATAATGTGGTTGAAAGGTATTCATACTCTGTGTCTATATGTGTTTGCAAAGGATGCGGCGGTGGCAAGCAACAGTGCACATAAGTAAGTAGAAGCCTCAGCATTCAGTGACTGTGTGTGGCTTGTGGCGTTGCGCTATCTCCAAGAGTTCCCACATATACATATTCATGAAAGCCACATTTGTAAGCTTGTCATGAAAGCTCAGCCGCACAAAAAGTAACTCAAGAGACGAAAATGTGGTGTAAAGTAATCTCAAAGGCAACGCAAGCGCAAGTTGTGGAATTTGCAGTTTCATATTTACAAATGAGTAGTTTGATATCGGATTCCATATGGAAACTCAGATTATGTATGTAAGTAGTCATGGCTGCCAGTGCGTCAACGATTTGAGCGCTTATGAAAGTGATATGCTTTTGTTAAACAGACATGAAGCTTCTGTTGAGGTAACCTACTCTACTTATATTTAAAGACATAGAAATTTACTCATATAAGTATATGAATACTTATAATATCATACATGTTTGTAAATCAGTTCATAATTGACACCATGAAATGAGTACTTTAAGACTCTATTAGGTATTTTTATTATAGTATAAAATTAGTGCCAATTATCACAAGGGTATTTATAGAGACACCTAAACACACATCTAAAGAACCTAAACACCGAGGTTCTGATCTAATTTATTATTTTTATTCTGTGGCTAAAATATCCTTAGGGTCTTTTGTACCACGCTATTCCAAGATTTTAAATTCCAGAATTATGAAATCCTACTCACAGTTATTTGTATGACTGTTTGCTATCCTTTTTTTAACTCTGAACAAAGTAAATTTCTGCTTACGACTCTGAATATTTACTTATATTTTTACTATGTGTGGATTTGAGGTTGTTGACAAAGTGCTCACTAGCAGTAACTGTCGCATCAAGCTACTTCCTTATGAATCTTGACCGGGTGCTTAGCCAACGCGGAAACTTTAAAGCCGATTAGCTCCCAAGAAATAGCACTCTTACCGAAATCTGGACCCAAGGATTATAACAAGCAGGTGTTTCCTGGTCTTCGCGCACTCTGACGCTGGAACTGAAGACCTCGCGCGAGCTCATTAAGCGTTGGTTAGCAACCAGCTCTTGTCGAATCGCCAAAGCCTTCTGACCCAGAGTGGGACCTAAAAAATCCAAGGAACTACTAGCACATAGGATCACATTTTATAGGTGTCCTAACTGGATACTGTCCCATTGGTACCCACGGTAAGCTAAAGATTTTGGACGACGCAAATTGTCAGAGTTCTAAAGAATATGATGAGATGGAAACCTATAGACATTTTATCCTCTCCACTACCAGACTTAGGTTGAAGCATCCCGTGGCGACCGGGATACACGAATTAGTTGGAGTAGATATCAGCAGCCTCAAAAAATGTGTGGCTGGCTCTAAACATTTTGAAGATATCTCATAGTCTACCTAGGAATTTTGGGTATCAAGTGGTAGTGGTTTGGATAGTGTGGGATTATTAGTATCACAATTAACTCTGCCTATTTACCTAAGCTAATCTAACCTACCATTACGAACGACGGAATTGATATGGTACTAGGCTGAGTTCAGGATAAAAACGGACTATTTTAGGAGATCCGGTTTAAAGAACATGTGCTTTGAGTAAGTTGGAAGATGTTTCGCATCCAAATTTTCAAATCTTAATTATAAGTAACATTTCTCATAGTCTGCTTTGTTCATTTAGAAATATAACAACTTAGCAAGCCCTTTACAGGCAGTACGGACACTCATACGGAATTGCAGGAAACCATATGAAGTATACATAAATGATCAGTGTGACACTCAGAGTCGATTTAGCCATGGCTGCCTGTTCGTCTGTCTGCATATGGTATACGCGAACTAGTCCCTCAGTTTTTGAGAAATTTTGCACTCGTGCTTTACTCCCCAAGCTGCTCATTTATATAAAACACCGATATCGAATCACTACAGCATATAGTTGTCATATAAACTTAATAATTGCATGGATTATTGCACAGATCAGATGTCTATAGTAAAGGGTGATTTTCGAGGTTCCCTACTTAAAAAAACCACAGAAACCTCAAATTTAATGGGGAATGTTTATCATTCGAAAGAAGATACTTTGGCAATAATTTTTTTAAGATTATCTCTTTCAAATGTTGACCGCAGCTAAGTCGCAGATGGTCCATCCGTTAAGTCCAATTTTCGATAACTCGTTCGAGCATTTCGACTGGTAACTGGCGAATGACACGTGTAACTTTAGCATCTGAACCCGAACCGAAGCAAGATTGTCCGTATAGACTTAGACTTTATATATCCCTACAGGAAAAGGTCTAATGGTGTGACAGCACACGATCTTGGTGACCAATCGACCGGCCCAAAATATGAAAATATGAAGAATTATAGATCGATGATTCCACCACAAAACCGTGTTTTTTGAATGAAATGTCAGCTATAGAATCTCTTCAGTTTTCTCTTCGTCCCTGCGGCAATTTTACTTGATGAAATAGGCCTGATCGCTGAACAAAATTTAGCTCGAAAACGTCAGATTTTCTTGGCATTTTCAAGAGCCCATAGATCGAAGCGGTGTCGCTTGCTGAATCAACTATCCAAGGTTTTCGTGTACATTCTCAGCTACAGCTGCTATATTTTCTTCATTCTATTCGGTCGAGTATTAGCCATTAATGCTAGCTTTCAAGATGGATGATAGTGTTGCGAATAGTGCACTCAGTATGTAGGTGAAAAGTTGTCTTTAAGAAATTCGGAATACCAATATACCATAACCGCTATAACTGCCTGGTCCAAAGGAAGTTAAAATTGCTATAGAACTCGAATCAATTTTTATCTTTTCCCAGATATTTTCCTTAGATTTTGCTATTAGTTTAGAGCGAATATATTCATGCAAAGTTCAAATGTTTGGGTTCCAATGGCAGAGTATCGGAGACTTCGACTTTAATTATGCAACGTTCAACTATCTTTTGAAAATAAATCTGAGTTTAAAGTCCTTTTTTCAGTTAAAACTGAACCAAATTTTCTTTCTTATAATAGTATATTATTTTCAATGTAAAAAACTGCGTTCAGGGTAGACCGTACTTGTCATTGGGACTTAAAATTCACAAATTTAAACTTAATAAATTTTTAACTTAATTTTTTTTATAGTTATAATTCAGTTGTTAAATTATATTTTCCTATTAATGCTTTTCATTTGTGTTGCTAATTTCCCAAGTATATTGCGAACTTGTCTCGACAAAATCGCGTCTTCTACCACTCAATCCAATCAAATTTGTGCCTCTAGACACCGCCGCGACTACCCTCAGCATGCCGCCGGAAAGTTTCGCATTCGCTTGGTGAGCCACATGCGCACCCAACATATGGTGTTGCATGCCACTTGTGCGATTGCCACGGTTGCGCGTAAAACTTTCAACTTGCCACGTTCCGTGAGTTTTGTTTCTAATTTCAGTTGTGTTTGTATTATTTACCGTAACTTTATTGCAAAGTGCATTTCGCTCATTGGAAAGTTTTGTAAGTTACTTAAAAGCGGCCGCGGGTCAACGCGGCGCAGGCACTCAGTTGTTGTGGGCGGGGAGTGCAGGGAAGGAAGATATAACTACCATCTATATATTATATATAGATATATACTTATATATATATTTATATATTTGCCTACTTCCAAGCACTTGCATTTGGCGCGAGTTTGAGTGACGCTGCTGCAACTTTGCCAGACGACGTGTGCCAACTTCACTCGAATGTGGTGAAATTATTGCAAGTGTGAGCTCATGCAAACGTGATAACGCAGATAGTTATTTAAACACGTTTCCAACTTCTTACAACGCAATGAAATAAATACTAATCGTTGTTGCTTACAATTTAGTGCTTTGTAACTTTGTTGCAATTGACTGGTAATAGCGGTAACTAACAGCCGGTTGCCATGACCATACTTGCAACAGTTACTCTAAGTGCTTAACGGAGTTTAAAAACTTAAGCAACTACTTAGCCACATTGTTAAAGTGATAGCGGTAAATAGTAGAGAGGTTTAACCACACAGTTGCTTCACTTCGTAGACTAGTAGAGAGACTGCAGATATATTTACATGTGGACTATATCTGGGTGCATCCAAGCGGTCGTGGTATATGAGTGCGATAAGGAAACTAGTTAATTGTCAATATACTGAGTCACCAAATGAATGCCCCCCTCCCCCCCCCCAAAAAAACTTCAAAAAATTTTTCCCTTATTGAAATCGAGTGTATTCCAGAACTGGAGCAACCAGATCATTCAAAAATATGTTTGTTCAGCGTCGCTTTTTTCGCGTTCGTTGTATAGGGCATAACGGCTTTTTCTATTTTTCCCAATTATGTGAAGTATACTTGGAACGGATAACAGCTGGGTTGTGTTAAAAAGTCGAATTCTCCGGAATTTATGGCTTTTTTGTCCATGAGTTTAGGTCTTTTATTAGCCGGCCCGTCCATCTGATGCGACTCTCATTCTCCCATCTTCTTTGCCAATATTGTTATTGTATCTTTTTCTGGCTGGGTTTGTTAGCAGTAATAGCTCTGTGTTTCCGTAGCCAACTGGATATTGTGTGAGTTCGGAGCCATTACTTGCGTCCGGATATTAGACCTGATTAAGCGTTCTTCGCGTCCTTCTTATGTTCGTGTAATTAAGTGCGTTTCGTCTGTAATTTTAAGTTTTGGTATATCAGCGTTGCTGATGTTCCACAAGTCTTGGACCTGGGAATAAATTTCTAGTGCTGTGCTCCTAGGACGTAACCGTAGCTGTCGTAATTCCTCTCTAGTTTGGTAGAGGCATTTTTCTGTTACTAAGGTAGCTCCGAACCACAGCTCTGAGGTAGTCGAGGGATTTTAAACTTTTTTTTTCGAGAGCGTCGATTTATATTCACAACATATATCGTGCTATGTTTAAAGTCGGGTTTCGGGCATCTTAAGTTTATTTTGTATGTATGCCAATTGCACTGTGCGGTTTTTATATTTTTCAGTGACGCATTTTTATAGCTCCTAGAGTTGATCTTTCAGGTTCTAAAGCCGTGTTGTCTAGTAGAGAGTTCATCCAACTTCGTGACAGCCGCTACGAGTTATGGGCTTGGTAATGGCGGTTGGATCTCCTTTTTCGGTTAAATGACTCCCACACTGCTGTTGCTTTTTCCGGAGTTCGGGGACTATTCAGGCTCTCGAGGTAGGACATTGTACATATTCAAAATAGTACTGACCAGTCGCTCTGGCTAGCTATTTTTTGGCATTGAGCCCTTGCTAAGTTTCGGAAAATCTTAGGAGTCTGTCCTGGATTCAACTAACCATTTTTTCGTGTATAGGGAAGAGCGCTTTTACGATGTGATCCAATTTTCTGGCAGTGGTTAAAGTCTTTTCATGATTCTATTAGTCAGGTTGGGGGGTTTATTATGAGAGCGACTCCCAAAATTAGAGAGATTTTAATCCATACTTTTTTTCCAAATCCAACCGAAGGGCTTAAATTGATTACCACCCCGGAGCACAACAGGCCTAATGGGTGGCTTTTCAACTAAAACCGTCTCAAGGTATAGGTCTAGACAAATAATAACATTAGTGAAGTACTTATCAAGTTTCTAGGTAAAAAAATATTCTGCCTGAATATTCTGTTGAGAAAACTAGCACAATTCTATATGATAAGTATTGAGTTTTCTAGAGGAGGCCATTTCAAAAAGAGGAGAATAACGTGAGTATAACACAAATTTTTCCCAAGTGTTTTATTTTCTAGAGAAGAGAGTTAACCAACTTTTCCTAAGAAACAAGTAGATAAAAATTTGGAATTATAAAGAGATAACTAGTCTTTTTGAAATACCAAAAGTCCAAATTACCTAGGTTCAGGAATTTGTAAAACAAAACGACAATAATAATGGGCCATTTAGTTGAGAAGTTAAGTGCTCTCTCGACGAACAAAGACCAAATTCTACAAGTCGCTCAAACATTCTTCATCGTCCGGCTAATATGGTGCGGAGGCTATGGACAATAAAATCCATCTGATGAGTCGGATATTATCAGTTTCGTGAGAAGATTTTAAGGAAAACTTAAGCTTGTAAACCCGTCTCTAATAATACTGAATATTTCTGCCGGTTATCAGAGAAGATGTTGTTTTTTCGGTCGCATATGTCTCCTGACTCTTCTTTCGGTGATGGTTTCTGTCTTCGTCAGAGCTTCCAGGACGTTTATAAGTACTCATGGTGGTAACTTACAAACATGTATGAAGGAATGTCTTAAATTTAATCAGACTTTATCTTTATATATATAAAGCTTCTGACCGTGTGTTATGACTTGAGATTGAATCCTAAACGGTATGGGCCGATTTTGATGAAATTTGTCTGTTACGTTCAAGGAGATTCGGGAAAGGGTTTAGGTTTACAATTTGGGTCCACTTGGGAAAATGTTTTTTAAATTATTTTTTTCATTTTTAATCAATTTTTAAATTTTGTAATGGTTTGATCGATAGATGGCGCTACCATCGCAGTATCCAATATTACAAAACCTTAAATTGGCGTAAACGGTATGAAACCCTAAAAACGATGCCAAAGTAAAAGGCGATATCGTTGGATATATATATATGAGGAAAATTCGGAAAAGTGGACATTTCTAAAAAGTAAATTTTTTCCATAACATTATTTTTCAATTTTGTTTATTTGTTTTTCAATATTTTATTGTAAATTATTTGATTCGTTCAATTCGTTCGCTTGCTTTTTTTTTCCGTCTATTAAAGAAAAATTATTGAAAATTATTCAGTTGAAAACTTTTACGTGGTGTTCCACAAAAGAGGTCAATTGCAGATTGAAATTATGTTACACCCCGAAGCCACCAAGAGGTTCGACCTACTAATACTCGGGTCGGTGTTCTTTTTGCCAACAAAGTATGCAGGCCAAGGCAAGGCCAATGCAAGAAGTACTCCCAGGATGGCGGAGACATTTACCGTTCGGAATTATAATTTCGCGGTCAATCAGCAAAGTGATCGTCACGATGTTTACAGCCGACTTTCCTACAACAGTTACGATGTTTGATTGTCTTATGCTGAAGCAACGTATATGTGGTGCTGTTGGATGGAAGATGCCTTTGTTGAGTGGCACAAAAACCTCTATTTTGCATGAACCACATTCTTCTTTGGATGCATGGTTACACCATAATAGATTCATGGACCTTGCGGACATTACAATCCCACTTCGGTTTGTAGGTCTGACAATAAATGCACGAAACACAGTCACTCTGCTTTTCTTTCCGGAAGCACAAACTAGAAATGGTAGATATCCAACTCTAATCGGCGTCGCTCACCCGATAACAAGAACGTTCAGCATTCAACTTAGAAGAGTGAATCATCGAAGTTGACAACACCCCCTGGATCGTACTGTAATTCACCATTATTTATCTAATTCACATTCAAAAAAACTCATATCCGTGTTTATAGTATTGCAGTTTGGTGAAATCGATAAAAATATCGGTTTGGAAATACAGTGACCAAAGGAAGCCACAACTTTCGTCAGTGCATCCATTTGGCAAAGGACATTCGGGAAGACTTTGCTTGGATATTATAATTGGATGGCAATCGTCGAAGAAATAGTTACCCGCAGGAAAGCCAAGGCCAACCAGGTAGATTGGGACATCCAAGTGTCTTATTAACTAAATGCATTAGGACGAATTTACACAATCCACCCGAAAAACAACGGATTTGTTCTTACCTGTCGGTTGCCTATTGATTAAGTATGTACGCGGTTCAAACTTTATTTGAGTCATTGTTTACTGTGAATGCGTATATGGGGATAATGATGGAAAGTTTTGGAGAAGTAAGCCAGCAATTACAAATGCTGGAAAAACACTGTTAAAAAAACTCACTGGAATGAAAATGAAGTTCGAATACTTTTCCGATTAAAGATTGTCAAAGACATTTTACATCGTCTTCCCGCCTAAAAATTGGAAATGGTACAATAACCGGTGGATACTTCCGGTGGTTCGATATCAATTCCATCTTACCCTTTAACAATTCACGAAAGCTGGAAAACTCATCACGGAAATGTTCGGAACATTGGCCAAATTATCGTAACTACGATTCCTTAAGTGACACGCGCCAATGTTAGCTGCCAAAAATCACCGATTGTGATGACTTTAAACTGGAAGATTCAAAGTCAAATTCCGAGCGAGACTTGCGTTCATACAAATCAATCGATTCATCTTGGACAATGACGACGAACGCCCGTCAATTATCCAGTGTGAAATTTCTAAAATTCTTTGGAGAGGCTCTGGTATGCCAACCGCATCCTGTGCGTCTCCAAAAGTTGGACCTGTCTTATTATCGTTTCGCAATCTTCATGCACCGAAACTGTGTAATGAAAACCGACTGATTGTGAAGCAACCCATCGAAAACAAGGCCGCCGAATGCTTGATTGTTACGAATTCCTTTGAGTTTCTAAACGATTTGCCATTCAGCTCAAATGTATTCCGTTCCAGTGAAAAATTGAAATTTGAGAGGACGATCAACAAGGATAGTCGCATAGTGGGGCTGGAATAAAATATTGAAAAATGCGAAGTTTTTCCCACGGCCAGATATAAGTGGCGTGCACACGAGTTGGGAAAACCATCTTCTCTGTACATTAACGCACCGGGACAGAAACCAAAAAAAAAATGGTGTTTGTCAAGCTTTGCGTTACATTTGAAAAAAAATGTAGGAAAAATCTCCAATTAAATGATATCAACACAATATGAATTTTCATTTCAAATTTCTTTCATTTTCAAATCATATAATTTCACGCAGGGACAACGGCTGCGGTGTCAGCTAGTATTACAATATATAATTTTAAAACTTTCCACCAACTCAACCTGCCAACATATTTCACCCGTTAAAAACCAGAAAGCGCTTTTCCATTCAAATTCTAAAACAAATAAAATGAAACCAAATAAATTCGGATTAAATAACAGAGAAATAACAACACAACACGGGTAACGTAACTTTGCATAAATGTGTGGTTGCGCGCCAAAATGTATGCAACAATTTTTACATTGTAAAACACATGTCAGCGCCAACTAGCCAAAGACGACAGAAAATGCTAGAGACAGAGATGCCAAATTAAATTTTACAATAAAAGAAACAAAAAGCACGCAACCTGCACAAAAACGGTGGCAAATAAATTTTAGAAGCCACCGAAAAAATAAATACAATACCACAAGGTAGAATAAAATAAATAAAAAGTTAAAGCAAATATTGCTCATGTCGGCAAAGTGGAAATCTCGCAAAATAAACAGGAATAGCGCATCATGAAAAACTTGAAGAGCAGCACAGAAAGCATGAAAAACAACAAACAAAATCTGAAACAATGACATCTATTATGACACTAAATCCGTAAGTACAATGTTCGCAACCGAAATGATGTAAATGATGAGAGGAATAGCAAAAAACAGCTTAAGGAGATGCGCGTGTATGGGATTTCTTACTTTTCTAAGGTGTTAAACATGAGCTAAGCGCATAAGCCGATTAAGTGCAAGAAAAAAACAATGCTGGAAGAAGCTGCAATAAAGAGAAAGATGAGGTTTTATTGCGATGCAAAAGTGTGAGTGGAAAAATTAAACAAAAGTAAAAATATTGCAATCAGAATACCATAACAAAGTATATTTAAGTTTACTACTCGCTTCAAAACTTTGCTAAGCGTCGTCAATACTAAAGTCCTGGTATGGTCCAGTTCATGTGTTCTTTACAAAAATCTGGTCTAGGTAATATGTTGGCTCTCCCTCATTTTTGGAGAATGAAGCCTTGATTCCATAGTCACAGGCAGTTAGGAATCAAGCTTGTCGTTTTCTCCATGTATTTTAGTGATGTTTCCGTTCAGGCAACGGATGAAGGGTTTCCGCCAGAAAACACTTTACTTATCTACGCTAATTGCCATTTCTCATTTTTAAGGAAATACGCTCAACTTACAACTTTCCGCCAAAGAGAATTTTATGTCCTCGCGCTTTCTTTTTCATTGCGGTTTGTCTCGTAGATTCCAATACTTTGACGGGCAGAAAAATCTGTCCCTTTGAGTCGTTGGACTTTGCCAATCCTGATACAATAGTCCTCAGTTTGTATGTAGCTCTCAATGATCAATAATATAATTCTCAACCGAGGCATCATGACCTTTTTATTGAATTAAATGGTCTCAAACCCGCGCTCAAAAGCTCTCTGTGAACTGACACTGTCAATTTGAGTCTTAGCACAAACAACTTCATCGGTAGCACCTCTGAGCCTCTGCTCTCTCAACAAACTACAGCCTCTTAAACCGAAGGTATCGAAAAAAACTCCGCTAAATCTTCCAAACGTGCTTGTTACCTAATCTTTCTCAAGGGTTTTTTTAATTTGCCCAAGGTACAAATACAATGTTCGAACCTGGATTTATAACTACAAATGCAAAATCAATATTATGGACTATCTAGATTGTTAAAATGTAAGGTTAGGTTAGGTAAATAGGCTAATTACTAGTGAGGCCACGAATAATCCCACTGCAATAGACGCTAGTCCGACAACCGAGGTATCTGAATCTTAGGCTTTCAAAAGCTGGTCTGTGCAACTTCTACTTAAAAAACACTACTGTGATCTGGCAGTCTGAAACAATAGTTGAATCAGAGCCCTCAACAGAAGATTCTCCTCTATCCTTTCTCCTGACCTTCGAACCATCCACGAAAAAACGCACTGCACCTCTTCTCCAACGACTCCACCCATATGTCTCTGGGACCATAAATGCGTCCAGTTTCACGGAGTCTGATAGCAATCTTCACAGCAATGCATCTGCGGGTTATGTCTAAAAGTGTCATGTGTAGAATTAAGTACTATTGCTGTTGTACGCGGTGCACCACTCAGTGGTACCAATTAGAGCCGGTCGTTGAACACTTTCCAGCTGTTTAGCGTCCCCTCCACCAGAAAAATACACTATAGAACAATATGGACTGAACTACGTTTTCATAACGCAAAAGCAAAATTTTGGGTGAGAGACCTCACCGCTTCCCAATAGCTTCCTTTACATCAATATAATATGACAATTAATGCCTTCCTCACCCTCTGCTAAACATTGAGCTTCCATGATAGCTTTCTATCAAGAATGAGTCCCAACAACTCTACCATTTCGAAGATAGAAGCCGAGTGCAACAATGAAAGAAGAGATACATCCGGGATTTTATTGACCCTCAATAAGGGAAGGTATGCCTTCGGAATTTTATACCACCTGGTAAATAAACCAACTCAGTTTTATTTCTATGAACAGCTAAGCCGCTATTTTCCGCCCAGCTAGGTACCACGATCCAGATGAAAGAACTTTTATGTTAACTTATAGACGATATCCAGGAGTTTTCCTTTAACCAAGAGAACAAAATCATCTGCAGAGGCTATCAACCCGACAACTTCGCCTCTCCGACAAACTAAGATATCCTTCCTTAAACGAACTTCGATTTACTTCATAAAGGCGGCAAAACTATCTGCCATAATCCCAACGAGTTGCATTAAAAATATTAACCGCAAAAGGTGCAGTAGTAGTAGTAAAGAGTGTGCCCATAATTATAAATGTGTGAGTTTTCATTTTTGGTTTGCAAACCAGGACAATTGTGTAATTCACTTTGGCGACGCCATTAATTCCCGACTCGTAGCCAATTTATTGTGTTCACCGCAGGCTATAAATAATTTTGTCGCATACCTGATGCTAACGGCTTTTGTGTTACCTTTGTTGTTGCTGTTACCTTTGTAAGGCCAATGAAAATATGCATTGGCAATTTTGATTTATAGTGGCTCAGATGAGGTGCCTCTACCTCCGTAAGTAAACTCGACTGTGCGAAGACAGAGCAACTTGACTTTCTCCAACGGTACTTACGAACCTTGATGTGTATGTATGTTGGTAAACACATGCTCGACTGGCAAAAATTTGCATACAATATTTCGACCGCAGCGACAACGCACTTCCATGGCATGAAACGGAGCTCAGAAAGTACGAAGTCAAAAGCAGCGAACTACCAAGTGAGTATGTGACGCACTCAGATGACACCTTCGAAAGTTAGTCAACAAAAAAATAAAATTTAACGTTAACGATTTAACTGCGTCGTTTGGTGCTTTTTTCTGGCTTAGCCGCGTCCAAACAAACGGAAGTTAACTCCCTATGCGTTCGCACACTTAAAGCCAAGAGTCAGTAACACCAATAATTGCACACATAATCTCACGAGGTCCTTGGCACCTACTATATTCAAAAGGAAATTGTAAAAATATGCTAACAGCCAACGCCTGGCGCTCAACCCCTGCGACGCGTCGTAACTTTGAGTGCTTTCAAATGTTTGGCACTCTCTTTGTCGTTTACCGCACATAGAAAGTGATTAATGTTGTCGCCACAGTGGTTGACAGCGGTTACCTTTCGATTGTCGATTAACAGTGGTCGCAATACAATTGTCCACTCAGCGAACCCCCCGTCCGCTTTGTGTTTTGTTGAGGAGTTGGTCGGTCTGACTTTGTCGACACTCGTCTGGAGATGCTTTTAGCGTTAAGAAAACCAATAAACAATAAATCAAATTGCCGATTGTTATTTCTGGAAAAACACATTTGAATTTTAAAGTTCAAAATGTTTTTGAAGCAGTCAGTAAAAAAAAACTTTTTTTATTTAAATTATAATATAAATTTTTTTGTATTTAAAGCTATATCCGCAGCGTATATCTATGAACCACATTATCGCCTTTAATGTCAAGATAACACACACAGACTAATTATAACCGGTGGGATGTCTGACAGTATGCGCTCCCAAGTGTTTAAGTCTTGACCTCCCAAAAGCGGGACAGTCAAGAAGGAAGTGTTGAGTTGTTTGCATCTTCTTCCATACAGCTTTTGCAAATGGTGTCTGGTAATATTTTCAACCTTATAGCATAGACGCCAATAGGCCAATAACCTGTTAAAAGCCCCACAACTAGAAAGACGCTAGCCTTACTGAAGGCAAAGAGATCACTAGATCTCCTGCGTTCGTTCCTGGGTCAAAAGGCTTTTGCGGTAGCACATGTGCCGATGGTGGGCTAGCTCTGGTCAAGTTTCCGCGAAGCCCAGCTATCTAGTATTAGAACACAAAAGGATACGGGAGCACCAAATCACTTCCATTCTACCGATAATGATTCTAGGGTGTCTTTCCTTGCTAGCTCATCAGCTTTGCAATTTTCAGAGATTGCGCTATGACCCGACACCTTTAAAGAGAGCATTCTGCTACATAAATTATGGTTTTAGGCCATCCATATAAACCTGTTGGTATTAGTACAAATTTTATGGCTAAGACTCGTCGTCCTACTACTCTAAAGGTTGAAGAAAATGCCATCACAGGCGCAGGAGTTCACTTTACCATAACCTCGATTTTCTTCAATCAGAAGATCGCAATGGGTAGGCCAGAGTCTGTTTGTTCTTTAACGACCGCACTTAAACTTCATTAAGTCTTTAAACACTGTAAGAAATCGTTTTCACAATCCTTAAAAATCTGGGGACTGTAAAATATGTGTTTTAAATGATAAATTCACTTTAGATTGTCCGAAAATTTAGTCTCGCTCTACCCCGCATTCCCATCGATTGCGCCGCTTAGCTCCCTTTTTGGTGCACTCTTGATTTGCTGCTGGGATTCTCAGATTCTTGCTTAGCCTCCTTGCTTCCGCACCTTCCGCGCTTCAAAATCTTTGCTTGTTCTTCTACTGATATTGACTATTTCACCTCGCACTTCCGCCTTATCTCAGAGCCGCTATCCACCTCTAGGAAAGGTAGTCGCCTTATAAGCACGCAAAATTATCTCTATTAGAGGCCAAAGCGAGAGTTGAGCCTGCTTTTATGAGGCAGTTCGTTCAGATCCGACCAGCAGAAAGAAGGATTCATCTCAATCTCTACCTATAACACCAACTAATTGATGACGGGAAGAGAATGCACTCCGAAGCCTGCCAACGTTTTAGTGGGACGAAAACAGCGTTGGCATTAACCCATCAGCCAATTCTTCAGATGACTCCTGCATATTCAGGTGGCAAAGTGTCAGGACCAACAGCCCATGGCTCAACCAATCCTTTTAAAAGTCCTAAGACAGGCCCTTGTCGGGCAAAGATTCGTGGAAGCCGAGAGGGCCGTGGAGTCTACAAGTTATTTAGTTCCCCAGGTATCCATTAACATGGTAGTATCTGCACCCTTCATTGCTTTTGCTGCTCATACCATAAAGGAGCTGCTCCGCAAGAAAGCAAGCTGAAAGAGGTATTGACAACAAATCCCAAGCATCCAAAGCTTGGCATGGCGCCAAGTTGCTAAGGGAGGATTATAACCTTAACAGGTTGAAATATGTAATCAATCTCCCTAGGGGCAAACTAAGACTACTTTTCGATTTCTTCACTGGCCACTTCAATCTGTAGAAACACTTATATAAAATGGGCTTAGCTTCCTGCACTAATTTCCGGTTCAGTGACTATTTATCGAACCCAGGTTGCATAGCGCGAAGCCAAAGCTGTTTTACATCCCAGCAAATTATACATTATTAATGTTGATACCTACAACAGGGTATAAAGAAGTTTTCTATAAAGCTTGTGACTCTTTCGAGTTAAATCGACTTAGCTTAATCTGTCTTTCCACAGGTCTAAATATACACGAAATAGTCGCTCGGTTTCCAAAATATCGATCTGAAAATTTCACATATCCTTTTCTCCCCTGTCCATGCAAGATTCTTTCCGTTTTGTGAACGACGTTACTATTAGCAGCTATATATTTCAAAAAGTAGAGGACTTTGTATATCTCCGAACCAGAATAAATTCCACCAACACCCTAAGCATGGAGAGTAAGCGAAGAATAACTTTGGTCTATAGGTGCTACTTTGCGATCGGTAAGTGATGGAGTAGCGGATCCCTCTCTTGACGAACAAAACCTAAGCTCTATAAGTCCCTAATTATTGTCGTTCAAACATCGCGGCATAAAGGCCTTTTCATGCTGTCAACGAAGAAATTTATATGCGATGCTTAAGAGACATATCCTCAGGACAGGAGTTGAAGCAGATTGTGGGGTTTCCCTTTTTGTGGATTAAGCAGAATACACTTCAATTCCAATCCTTAGGCATGCTTTGTCTGACCATATTCTACAAGGAAGCTAATGTATACTTCTTATCAGTTCTTCACCGCCATATTTGAAAAGCTTGGCCGGCAATCCATCAGCCCCGCCGTTCTATTATTCAAAGATATAGTTAAGCGCATAAAAATCAAACGAATGCGTTGCTTCGGTCAGGTTTGTCGCGTGAAAGGTGATGCTCCAGCGAAAAGCCCTTTTAACTCGATACTCATGGGTGGCCAACGGAAGCAAGGCCGCCCAGAAAACCAATGGAAGAACCAAGGACATAGCGACCTGCCTGCACTTGGAATGTAAAACTGGTGGGAACGCGCAAAGGATATAGGTCCAGACCGACACGCGGTTGTAGCGCCAAAGAAGAAGAAAATAGTTGCAATACAAATTGTACTTGGAAAGGGTATTAACGGTGAAGTCGAAGTTAATTTATGCTCAAACTCCTTTCAACATTAAATCTTCCGTTAATATCGAACCACCATGTGGCAAGTGCACCTACCATGCAACATAAAGCGTTGTCTATGGCCCACTCTCTTATCTCTTGCGTATAAAAGATTACAAGTTAATTGCGTTAATGTTTGGTTTGTTAATAATGGAAAGCCAACACCAACAAAAAAAGCAAAGAAAGCATGCCATGATACGTACGGACGTGATTCCCTCACACATCCACACACACGCTTACGCAGCCAGCAGCTTTTATAAATAGTCAGGACACACAGCTCCTCAGGTGCGTTGCAACAGTTGCTGGTTCGCTGGTGAGCAGCTGAATGCCAGGCAAACTGATTGTGCGCCTTATTATGTTTAACAAGCGTATTTTTGTAAAAAGCAAAAACAAAAACATACGCATTTGCATATGTGTTGAAATACATATGTAAACGATGCTTATATACACATATAGACACACGTGTGTGCCCGCAAGCAGCATTAAGTACATATAACGATATCAAGGAGCTCTGAAATTAACTGCCACCCCCGGCTCCGGCCCACACATGTCGACGTAATCAGAAAATTGCCTGAACAAACAGTAATACCCACTTTGAAGGCAGCATACACTTTTTAAACCCACACATTTACATACACACATACATGCATAGCTATGAATAACGGTACATAAACCTGTGTGAAGTACATCTTAATTCAGGTGTGTGCTTGCGCCGCGCGCTCGCTTCCTTGATAACGGTGTAGGTGTATCATTAACGCTATTCAAGAGCAAATGCGATAAGACTCAAGTTCACATATTTCTTTGCATTTTTATTTTTTTCTTTTCCTTCTTCTTTTTTACTTTTATTTTGTATTTCTTTCATTGCTTTGCCTTATTTTTACTTACAGTTATGTACATATCCTCAGTGTTGCCTCAAAGTTAGTTATTGTTGTTTTTGTGTTTGCTGTATTGCTACTCTTTAAAAGTAAACCGTTATGCACAGTTATCGTCTGTGTATTTGTATGTCTGTGATTGCTCTTACTAAATGCTTTGTTAAGCATTTTTCAGTTAGTTGCACCTAATACACAGGTAGGCTTGAGGCCCTGCAGGAAATCTGCAGTTAAATAATACGAAAATCGAATTAAAGCAGACGAGAAGGAACTGAGATCAAATTCTGTGCGATCTTGAAGCGCTCTTTGGATAATATCATTTTCTCTCGAACATAATGGAAAAATCTCTCTAAAGATAAAAAGTTAGGTACATGAGGTGTCCCAAGAAAGGACATACTGAAATTCTATAATATACCCACACATGATCTGCTAAAAACCCCAAATCTGTAGGCAATATCTCGACCTTTTTCTCTGGTCACACACCTTCGCGGCACTTGTAGGCGGGATGGAGCGGCCGGTGAATAGCTCTATTAAGGATGGATGAATGCTAAGGCTTTGGGAGATGGAGTCTTCTGTCAAGAGCTCCTCATCAAGTAGAGGCGGCTGCCATCAAGGTACATGAGGTGTTCCAAGGAGAGGCATACTGAAATTCTACACTATACCTATGAATGATCTCCTAAAACCTCAAAATCGGTGGGCAATATCTTGACTTTCTTTAAAGAGCTGATTACAATCGGTTCCTTCTCTGCTCACACACCTTTACGCTAACAGGTGACTGCCAACAAGGAAGCAGTAATATTTTTTGCGAAGAGCTGTTTCTTTCAGAGAGGTGTGCATTCACTCTGATAGAGTAGCAGCTTTACTGGCATTGATCCCGCTGACCATGCGTTCAAAGTTCAAAGCTAGTTAAAGAGTAGATGACAATCAGAGAGTATTAGACTTATGTGGGTGCCGGGGCACAGCAAATCGCTGGAAACTACAAAGCCAATATGCTTGCTAGGTAAGGCACCTTTTTTAAAATTGTATCCAATTGGAAGCGAGTCGGTACTCCGTTATCCTATAAACTTGATGTGACCGCAACAAGCGCTGGTCAACTACCAGAACTTGCAACTTGGTTGCGAAATTATTATGGCTCAGAGTGAACTGTTAGAAGTCTTTTAAACTAATATCTCAATCTCGCCGCAGTTTTAGAAGTTCTGACTGTACACTGCCCATTCCCTGCGGGGTTGGGAAAAGAATATTCTCGCGGTAAGGCATGCCTGTCGTAAGAGGCGACTAAAATCCATATGCACTATGTCTAACATTCACATGTCTGGTTTATTGAATGTCGGCATGGTTAGAGGTGTCAGAAAAGTGCTATAATATTAGCTTGAAGTAATATTGTAGTTTTTATATAAGTTTACAATTGTATAACAAACATTTGTGGTTCAAGCGACAAATGTTACCAGTCTAGAGTTGGGATTACTATGAACTCAAACTGGAAGTAGCCAAAAGTTACAAAAGTTATACCAAAGACTATAACATAGTACCACGGGGAGCAGTTAGCCCTTGGAGGAAACTCCAATCTGCTCATTGGGTTTCGCCCTTTTGGGAGATTCGTGGGGGCGTTGGTTTGTACCTAAATGCAGGAAGGGCTTTTGTCCAATGTGGAGTCGCACTGCGGCCGGGTGTCGGACCCAGAGTACGGCAGAGGTTTTGGGTAGGCCTCGAACCCGACCAAGGTGGTAAGGGAGTCCCACCCTACCAATTGGAACCAAGGTGTAAGTGTATGTGGCGGCACTCATGCTTTGGACCCAAGGTGTAGTGTTGTGCATGCACTAATGCTTTGGGGCGTTGATCAACGCATTGACTTGATCCGTTGTGCTTCTGGGCACCGTGGAATTAAGTCTACTCATGACAGGTATTCACGTAAAAACACATTGACAGTTGTACACTGCCCAATAGACTCACACGCAACGCAGTTAAATATTTTTCAGGACGCTAAAGCTGACGATATGGAATTCTCTTCTACTACTCAGCTTTTGCAAGACTGCGTTTGAAATAACTCGGTAGACGAACTTTCGACAAACCTAGCCTAACCGTCTTTACAAATTTTTTACAAGCTCAAAACTTTTCATCGATCCAAGAGGATCTGATTATTCATTTTTAACAATTTTTGTGAATCAAAATGGATCAACGTTCATAGATGTCCAAGTGCAATTCATCACTACCTTCAGCAGCCTAGGACCTAACTTAACCTAAACTGCTCAGAACCTTTCTTAAGCAAAATCTCACCCGGAACTACTCGGGCGGGAAAATATTACATTTCCAGACAATATTTAATTTAAATGAAGTAAGAGCTGTCGAATAGATCAGATGTAGTAATTTACGTCTTAAAATTCTTTTGAACACAATTCCTAGTGGGCTGTATTTGAAGAGCCAACCCACATACATATACTCGTACATTAACGCCACAACACATCGCACATTCGCAGATGCCACACAGATAAGTCAAATTCCAATGAATTCCTCATTATTCTTTAACAGTTTCTGCTTTTGCCGCTCGTTTAACTGCTTTTCTCTGGTATTTCTTTTAAGCGAATGTGATTGTTGCCCACTGTTTGTTGTTGTTCGCCGATTTTCTTCTTTAATTTGCCTTTGGCGTTGCTACTTTTACTTCTTGCTTTCTTTGCACCTTTGTACAAGTAAGTCGATAATTATCGCTCCGGAAGCACACATTTAACAACAACAACAATTAACGTTAATTAGCCTGACTTCCGCTGAAAATCACAACAAACGGCTGAATGAGGTGAAAGAAGAAATTCAAGAGAAATTGTTTCAGTTAAATTTGTTTCAAGCAATCTTTTCGGATTTCTTTGCTTATGATATTCTTCAGTTTTTTTAAAGAAACATCCTTGTGGCCTCTTAAAAAGTACGTTTCACGTGATCTTGAGGATTTAGTTTCTGAAATATAATTGTCAATAACGTGAAATGTTTGTAAGGAACGTGATTCAAAAAGTTTTTGAATGCTACACTAGACCATTATTGTAAAGATAGTAACTTACTTGTTCTACTTGGTTTCTGATATAATCTTAATGATCGCTATGTTTTGAAATTCTAGGCCGGTTTTGCATATTGAAATGAGCATAGGTTAGGCAAATTTTCTGGCACTCTAACAAAGTTATTGTTTCTATAGAGTTCTGAATTGTCATAGGCAATCTTGAGGTTCGTGAACTTACTTTTGGTATACCAATAAGTTCCGATTCTGCTTCGTTATCTTGCACTTGATTATAGATTTCCATCGGGTCTGGACTATTTGTCCTAAGTGAGTATGAAGCTTTCTTTTGTTACTTCCCAGCAGACATGATATTATCTCAGGCTCAGATTCAACTTGAGAGGCTTCTGCTTTCATCATCCCATCTATGTTTTCGATGCCAAAAACTGGGGACCCAAAATATTGACAAGCGGAATAGAGTGGACAGTGCGCTTAAAGCCTTCCTGCAATTGCTGTCTATTTCTCCTGTGATTATTCTCTATACTAAGTATGTGAACCATTTGTTGTCACTAAATTTAAAAAATTCAAATTTTGTTAAAATCTGAATCTCTACCCCATATAATATCTTCTAATCTGAGTCCGTCTTTCGAAAGAATTCTCGACTTAATGATTCTTGGTTTTCACAATTCAGCGCCAGTTGGAGATACCAAGGGTAGAAAAGTCTTTCTCCATCTGATTTTTCCAACGGAGTGGAGGTCTTTCTCTTCCTCTGCTTCCCTGGCGGATACTGCGTCGAATATTCCCAGAACTACAGTGTTTTCATCCATTCGGACGACATGCCCTAGACACCGTAGCCACTGTCGCCTAATTCGCTGAACTAAGTTAATTTTATCGTATATCTCGTAAAGCTCATCGTTTCATCGACTGTGGTATTCGCCGTTGCCAATGAATAAAGGACCATTACTCTTCCGCAGAACATTTCTCTCGAAAACTTGTAAGGTCGACTCATCAGATGTTGTCATCGTCCTTGTCTCTGCATTAAATAACAGGACGGGGATGATAAGTGACTCTTAAAATTTGGTGTTTGTTTCTTCGAGAGGGGACTTTATTTCTCAAATGCTTTCGCAGTCCGAAGTAACACCTGTTGGCAAGATGAATTTTGAATCTAACGCTGTTGTTGTGGCTTTTCCGTTACCAGGTAATAAATTGGATCCCGCCCTTGATTTAGGTATACTAATTTATTTCTCAATAACTAAAGAAATCTTCATCTAATCTTCAGTTTCTAGAATAAATACTTCACTCGAAGCCTTAACAGCTATCTATTATTGAGTTTACCCCACCGTAGTAGAAATTTTACTAATTTCTTATTTATGACTCACAAGAAAACCACCAATTTCTTCTCAGAATATGACATGAGTATACCAAAGTATGGTGGTCACAATGAAGCCTCTGAAATGCAAAAATCCGGCGTATATGCAAGTAAAACTACATACAACAAAATACCCACAAACCCCATCCAATTGCAATGACCGACAAAACCAGTAGCCAGTGAAAGCCGTGAGCAAACCAACTGCCCTGCGAAATCGAGCGAAACCCGTTTTTATTAATTTTCATGGTCACAAAATCCGATTCGAAAAATCAAATTAGCAGTGACATGTGTTTTCACGCATTCAGACGCCACTTTAACGTGCGGACGTGGAGTGGGAGGAATTGCTCGCGGCCGAAAGCAGAAATATGATACGCGGCGCATTTTAACTCTACTCCGCTTCTCCGCACACATATGCCTCTGCATGTAAAGGGGTGGTGACCTGAGTGAGTGACTCTGCGAAAACAAGCACAGCGCTCAGCTAACAACTGCCCCCCGCCACCCGGATGAGTGTGCAACAACAAGTGGGCGTTAATGCAAGCGTGCAATAACAATGAGGACAGTGTAGAGCAGATTGTTCAACAGCAACAGCAGTTCGTGCAAAAACAACAATAAGCATGTGTGATTTATCTAGTGTTGCCAACATTATTTTTAGATTGGGGGTTTGAAACTCGGTCTTCTCTCATGTAAAGCTTCCTTCAATTCGAAAATATGTTTTGAGAACCAAAATTATTATTTGGCATAACGAGATAACAAAACACTTCTTTCTCTGATGAAATTATATGATTATCGTAAAGTTCGGATGAAGTCAAGTCATACCTCGTACTTAGAATACAATCTCTTTTGTTTGGAAATTAAGACTACAAGCTATAGAAACCCTTCTCAGCGGTCTAAAATAGAATCCGTGTAATGAATTCGAACACTTGTGCCCTAAAACTTCGAAAATCGTCAAAAAAAGAGTTCGACTATTACCCAAATCAAAGGTGTTCCAACTTTCTTGAAGAGTTCTACTTCTGAACCTTTTAGATATGTTACTGGGATGGTTGATTTAATTTTGTGACCATGAATATAAAAGATAGGGAGGTAGATAAATAGATAACAATCTAACGACGGCCCAAGACCTTAATAGGTACATTGTGATACCACCGGTACTAAATTCCCTCATCCTTATTGTCTTCTCTGTAAGCCCCATTTTATTACTGCAACTTCCCAAATATCATCAAGAAACCCTATACAGACTTGCATTTCCATAGAAGATCTTTTATAGTCTCCACATCTTTTGCCTCCGGACAGTTTCTACAATAGTCATTATATAACGTTCCTAGTCTGTGACATGTCTGCCAATTAGATAATG
This sequence comes from Bactrocera dorsalis, assembly GCF_023373825.1. Lineage (NCBI taxonomy): Eukaryota > Metazoa > Arthropoda > Insecta > Diptera > Tephritidae > Bactrocera > Bactrocera dorsalis. Next base: position 96,777,443 of record NC_064303.1, read on the forward strand.
CCTTCTTCATACTCCTAATAGCGTCCATATGTCATTGTTTTTCAATTTTAATAGTCGGCAGAACATCACATATTCCATTCATGCCACATGTATGCGCTTGTTGAACAAGACAACCGAGACTCAACATGTTTGTTGATCCACAAGCAGCCAGAAGCAGATGATTTCCCTTCTTTTCGGAATCTTATTGTAGGTTTGTGCCTCCTCGGGCTATTTCCTCGCTTTACAATTACAGGTACCTGGGATATGACCATATCCTGGAACCCATTGCAGGTTTATCGTGAAATATGATGTTAGATCCACTAAGAGATCCAGACAATCTTTCAATATCTTTGATGGAACCTTAAGAGACTTTCCGAATTCAAAGCCACCTCGCTATCTGTACATATAAGTATATTCCTTGTTTGGAGCTAACTCCTTATCTGAACAAGAATAAAATCTTTAAATACTGTGATATCTCCTTGGAAAACAATGTAGTGGTCTGTTAGACGGAAGACGGTTTTAAGGTCTATTTTTACTGAAAAGACAACACGTTCCAAGTTTGTTAGTGAAGGTCAAAATCCGAGCCCAGCTTAAAGTTGATTCTGATCCGCAGAGTAGTAAATTTCAATATTATTTATCGCCTATAGAAGTGTAATACCGGTTGAATACCTACCAAAAGTCTTGTCTCAAATATATCCATATTTCAATATTAAAAAAGATTTCCCCCTCAAATGGCAACCCTTGCCGTCGCATGCATTAATACAAGTGAGAAAGTGATGTGTAAAGTCAACAGCAATGCATACTCAATGCAGCTAGTCTGTTCAGCGGCTGTCAGGCCCTTTGAGTCGGAAGTCAATAGCGGCAACAACAAGCAGTCGTGTTTTGTTGTAAGCTTTGTATGGCATTTTGTTGTTATTGTTGTGGCTTCTGCTACCATTTAACTCTTGTACAGGTCCACCCATGCGTTTTGTGCAAAGCAGTTCATATTATTACTCCATATGTAAATGTATGCGTGTACGTGTGTGTGGCTGTGTGTTGGTAATTAGTCGTGACATGAGCATCGATTGTCATCAGCAACCGGAACGCCTGCCAAAGTCAACCAAATGGAAATGTCACAATTATCCAGTACAAATTTCATGCCGCTAAAAGTGGGTGGAGAACGTGCGTTAACGGTCACAATGATAGACTTGAAGAGAATAATGAGGGAATTTATAACAGGGAAGCTTGTCTGGAGTGAGTTTGATAGTATCAGCGTGACAAAAATTGGAGTCACAATGTTATTATTTCTTTTAATTTGTGGTTTCTTGGTAATAGGACTGTAATAATACTAATTTAATTCTGACTCGTAGGGTCAATTGGTGATTTTATTCATCAAAGAAAAGCTGAATCCTAACTAAACCTACCTGCTTTGGTTGAGTTGTTATTATTTCAGTTAAATTCCATAACATTTGTTTGGAAATGATGATTTCTAGACAGTTTTAACATAGAGCAATGATTAATTATGATCTTGAATGGATCCAAATTCATTAGAAATAAGTAATAGTAAAGTAATAAAGCAGTCAAGACACGTTAGTAGTATTCCTCCGACCGCGGTCTGATCACTGTAACCAGATAAACTATTATATACCACAACATGTTTAACAGACTATTGGGAGAGACCAAAAGTACACTTGACACTCTTACGCTGTTTATTGACCACTTGAAGACCTCAGCTGGATAACAGTAACTTAGCGGTTCCAAATAGATCCTCAACTGTAAAAGTCCATTGTTACTCTTTCGCTCTTAGTAATAATCCATGCTAGACTTCGTGAAAATAAATTATCAATTGAAAAAAAATTCCTACAAGCTGTTATCAATGATCGCTCAGTTTGTAATATGATAGATACTTATATGCCATAGTGGTCCCATATCGGCGGTTTTCACAAATGAACAACTTCTTCGGTAGAGAGAGGCCTGAGCAAAGTTTCAATTCGATATCCCACAAATTGAGAGACTAGTTCGCGTATATACAGACAGACCGACGGACGGTTCGACAAACAAACGGACATGGCGGATGCACTCAGCTTGTCATGCTAATTTTATACATGACTATATTTTATAGAATCTTTGAGGTTTCCTTTTCCCTGTTCATGATATAAAAATATTGTTGCAAAATTTTCGTTAGCTTAGCATGAGCAGCTAATATGGTCGTTATACCGAAACTGGGAATTTTTCACCCTGAAAGCTCTCAATCGAATAGGCCAGAAAGCTCACTAGTTTAAGCGGTAGCCATAACAGACCACCACATCACTAAGTGACAGAATGTTTACAGCATAATTTCTAGGCAGATCCTAAATACCAAATTCACCAGTACTATAACGAAATGATTTCACCATGGCGGCTTTCGAAAGCTAACGAGAAATATTTTGAACTGCATAATCTCCTGAATAAGGATTATAATAGTCCTTCTTTGCGTTAATACATAAATACAGATTCTTTTAGAAAAGATTACTTCATCTGTCATCATAAAAACCTTTCTCTTTCCGAATACGGTGTGGATCGGAAGTTTAATCACAACAGAAAAGTCTTCGAGATAGATGATCCACTCAACCATTTCTGAAAAATTTTATACGACCACTGATCCAAATTACACTGGCGTGAGAATCGAGAGTGACCTCTGCGCAGCTTCCTTCTACTTATCCAGAATCGAAACCGATATATCATACCGTCGACAAGAATGTTTCCTGGGTCTATCGTTGGACGACCTCGATGACAACTTATCTGAACCTTACCACCCTAACGGGGACTAGATAACCGTTACAACAAGAACACGGAAGTCCCTAGTTGGGTCTACATAATCGGAACGGACCCGATTTTTTTTTTTAGCCAAGGACTGTCAAGTCGTCAAATTCTGCCACTACATCAGATGAGTCGGCGTTACGAGTTTTCGAGAGAAATGTTCTTCGGAAGATTTTCGGCCCGTTTTGGCAACACGGAATACCGCAGTCGATAGAACGATGAGTTGTATGAGATATTCGACAAAATTGACAAAGTTCAGCGAATTAAGAGACAGCGGCTACGCTGGCTAGGTCATGTGTTCCGATTTGATGAAAATACTCCAGCTCTGAGGGTATTCGACGCTATACTTGCCGCTGAAAACAGAGGAAATGGCAAACATCCACTCCGTTGGAAATACCAGGTAGAAAAGGACCTGGTTACACTTGGAATTTCCAACTGGCGTCAAACAGCGAAAAGGAAAAACGACTGACGCGCTGTTGTAAACTCGGCTATAACCGCGCAAGCCCTGTTTACGCCAATAAAGAAGAAAACCTGTATATCTAATACACATAAATACATAATAATTTGTGTACATTCCTATCTCTTTAACTGCCTTGACTTCGAATTCATTAATCAAATATGCCAGCAATTCACTTTTGATTCCACAAAGCCACAAAATGCTCAAAATGATTGAAATGGACTTTACACAAATTGTCGCAACAAATTTCAATTTCCACATTTAAAACCAACTAAACGAATAACTATCTCTTTGCACACTCCTGATTATTAACCTGCGGTTGTGTGTGTGTTGAAATTTGCCGACCGCAAAACTCATAATCAACACTTTGTTGAACAGTGTCGCATTACTGGTTGCCGGCTACAATTGGACGCACGGCAAATTGTTATTGTAACTTTTGTTATAAACTCGACAACTCACCTACAAGCAACAACAGCAACATGCATACGAGATATCAATACACACATGGGGGTGTATATGTGTATAGCAACAACAATAACACCGTTAATATGCACATAATAAATGCTGTCATCACTCGGTGAAGACACACACATGTTTGTACTAATACACCCACATAGCTTCTGCAAATGTGTGTGTGTATATATTTATGTTTGCGTAAGTGTGTACTCTTGACATGCTTGCTACAAATCCGCTTTACTGCCGTGTTTACTTTTAGCATTCCATTTGTTGTTGTTACAGCTGAAGTTGTTGTTTTGACTTTTCAGTTGTAGCTGTGAAACCACCGGCAATCGTGTTGTGGTCAACATTTTGTCATTCATACTTTTGCGCATAAAACGCAATTGCATACATAACATACAAACATTCACACATACAATCATACATTCATACACACATACAAACATTCACATATACGGGCATACACATATAAACGCTTGCGAGAAAACAAATACATTTTAAAACAGATCTGAATATTTATAAATCCACGCACACATATGCAAATGTCTATATATATGTCTGTGTACACATGAGTTTTAGGCATATTTCTTTTTCATAACCAGCTGGTCGTCCCCTCAGCAAATCACATCCTGTTGATCACTGTCCTCACGGGCTTAGTATCCCCTCGTCTTGCTGGGTTTCGCTGTCCTTTCGCATAATTTTTGTAATTTGTTATAAACTCGCAAGCATTCATGCAAAATATCAGCACATATTCAGCTAAGATTTCACATATTCACACACACACATACATACATGTATACAATACATATGTACCTATTCGTTTGACGTGTCAGTTTACTAAGTGAAAAGAGCGACTTTTCTGTGCAGGACTTGCAGTTAGTATTTGAGTTACTTATTTACTTTTGTATGAACTTTTGCGGTCACTGATGAGTTCATGTGGTTTATTTAACTAATACATACAAATTAATTCCTGTATCACAGGAATTTATAAAAAAAATGATTTTTCTCTCTGCTACGCGCAGAGGAAATAAAACGCGTCGTGTCGACTGGATCGCCGGATCCCAAATCCCCCCTTTATTCATAAGTAACTTATATTTATACAATTTCTTATTATTTACTTAAAGTTATAAGAAGGTGTTAATTTACATTAGTATCAGCGTTTTTAGGCAGAACGTTAAGCGTTCTGCTTTGATTTATTATGCCTTCATGTGAGGGCTACAAATATTGTTTATCTAAACGGAAAAAGTATATCAAGTTCTTAAATAAGCAGAAGAATTAATAAAGATTTTAATTATGTGGCCGCATAACTGTAAATTGAAAAGATTGAATATTGTTTACAGTTATGGTTAAGTGGCTGTGTGGAGGCTGTCATTAACTCCCCCCTCCCTAAGATGAATCGTCCCCGATTCACTATTATTTTTAGTTAATTTATGTATTTGTTCTAAAAGAACATTATATGTGACTTCTTGCAATTGCACATTTTCTATTGGTTTGGGAATTTCACGCGATTTTTTTGAATTTTAATATTATGTAAGTTATGAAAAGTATCCCCAGGATTAAAATTATGTACCAAGAATATGAATGGACTGTGATATGCTTATTCCGTTCTGCTAAAATGTTTATGTTATCTAATTTTAACAATTCGTTAGTTGTTTCAATATATTCTAGAATTTCAAAATTATTGATATGATTGTTCTTAAGATAATTCCAGATTTTTGTTTCTATGTTTTCATAAGTTTGATTATTAATTACTGTATTATTTTCAAACGTTATTAAATATGTTCCGGATACAGTTTGATTGTTTACAATATTTTTTCCTGAAATTAATATTGCTCCTGGTTTTATTTCTTCTATTTTCAAATTTTTCTCTTTTAATTTTTTACATTTTCCTTGTTTTTTATTTAATATTTCTGATAAACATGTACTTTTTTTGTTTAATTTGCAATATGTTTTTGTAATTTCAGTTTTACAATTTTGTATATTAAAAAAATTATTTTTACAATATGTTATGTTTTGATCAATTATCAGCTTACCATCTAATTGAGCTATGGCTCTCACATCATAATATTTACATGTTAATTCTATTTTAGGGTATTTGATATATAGTATAATTATATCTCCTTTTTGTGCTATTTTAAATTTTGAAATGTCCATTAAGTCTGTAATGGTCATTGTACCATGTTGGTAATATGTTATGTTTTTTAATTCATTGAAATGTAATATTGTGGGATTTAAAATTCCTATTTTCCCAAATGTTATTGTATTTATTATATTTTGTAATTCATGTATAATGTATTGATTTCTTCTTTTTTTGATTTTTCTGGCTGTGTTATCACTTTTTATATTATTTATTGTATCAGTTAATTCTGTTATTACTTTAAAAATTTCTGAATTTGTAGTGAATTGTTTATTGTTATTTATTGTTAGATCATTTAATCTATCATTTATTTTTATAAAATCGTCATGATCTGGAGTTCCTGCTATCCATTTCCAAAGTGTACCTAATTCATTTATTCCTCTTTTTTGTCTAACATGGTTTTGTTTTAACTGTCCTAATAAAGTTTCAATTAATAATATTTCTGATTCTGTTTCTTGAGTGATAATTTCTAAATTAACATTATTATTAATTTCATATTTCATATTGTTATAAAAACTTCTTTTTTCTTCTGTTATTATATTTTCAAAGATTGTTAAATTAGTGATATGAAATATATCTCCATATTCTTCATAAATGGAAACGTCTCCATTTTCGATAAGTACGTAGTCCTGTCGGGTATAATCTATGATATCAGCTGTCGTTAAGCCAATTAGTAATGCGAAAATTGAAAGGATCATTTTGAAAACTACTAATTCTATGTTGTTGCTGCTATTGCTGCTGTTGTTGTCCTTGCTGCCGCTGCCGTTACCTTTGCTGTTGCGCTACTATTGTTGCCTTTTGACTATTGAGTCTTGGGTTGTTGTTGTGTGTTTTTTTTCACTTTGCAAATCTCTTGAATTAATTCTGCTGATAAAGCTGCTGCGCTCACACCTTCGTATCACAAATTGTTGTAAATTTCTTTACTTTTACTTCGCAATTTATATTTGAGTATGTTTGTTTGTGTTTCTGCTTGCTCTTCTGCTTTTTCTTCTTCTGGTATTTTTTGCAATTAACCGAAGTGGTGGTGGTTTTGTTAAATTATCGTTAATTGATTGTTCATTAATTATTGAATAATATCACTTAAGCGTGTTGTTGTTGTTGTTTGTTTTATTTTCTCACTCTCGCACGAGGTTTATATTTTTTATTAGGATCCTTTTCTGAGGATATGTTTTTTATTAGGATTCACGAACACTTATACTTTTCCGAGGATATGTTTTTTTTTTTTTTTTTTTAGGATTCACGAACACTTATCCTTTTCCGAGGATATGTTTTTTATTCGTGCCCCACGTTGGGCGCCAATTAATTCCTGTATCACAGGAATTTATAAAAAAAATGATTTTTCTCTCTGCTACGCGCAGAGGAAATAAAACGCGTCGTGTCGACTGGATCGCCGGATCCCAAATCCCCCCTTTATTCATAAGTAACTTATATTTATACAATTTCTTATTATTTACTTAAAGTTATAAGAAGGTGTTAATTTACATTAGTATCAGCGTTTTTAGGCAGAACGTTAAGCGTTCTGCTTTGATTTATTATGCCTTCATGTGAGGGCTACAAATATTGTTTATCTAAACGGAAAAAGTATATCAAGTTCTTAAATAAGCAGAAGAATTAATAAAGATTTTAATTATGTGGCCGCATAACTGTAAATTGAAAAGATTGAATATTGTTTACAGTTATGGTTAAGTGGCTGTGTGGAGGCTGTCATTAACTTACATACATCTGCATGAGTTCATGCTTGAAAATATTTTCAAATAATCTAATAAAAATGCAGAAATTTGTTAGCATTTAAAATATATTTTCTCATGCATAGAAAATTACACGCAATTATACTACTAACGCCTTCATTCATGATTCGGTAATTTAGCAGGGTTAACTGAATTTATTTCTGGATTTTTTTATAACACAAGAAAATTTATAATTGATGAAGACCATACGAATGATGACTCCAAAATACTACTATGAGCAAAAAATAGTAAGACTTTCATACTTTTAAAATATTTATTCTCTACAATCTATGTCGTCCCCCTTAAAGTAATCCCTCATGGCCCCAATTGCACTTGTGCCAACGTTTGTTCCAATCCTCGAAATAGTTGTTAAAGTCAATTTATGGAACAACCTTCAAGGCGCCTAGCGATTCACGTTAAATGTCCTCTATTGACTCAAAATAGTTTCGCCGGAGCGGCCGTTTGAGTTTTCTGGATAGCCAAAAGTCACACGGAGCTAAATCAGGCGACCACGGTGGTTGCGGCACCATATTGGTTGAAAATTTGGCGAAAACCACACGAAGAATCAAGTAGTATGAAAAAATGTGAAAAAACAAGATTTGTCAACCCAGTATTCCAGCCTCCTTTTACCAATAGCTTCCCGCAACCGACTGGATTCTCAAAGAGTATTCTTTGTTGACAGTTTGGGCGGTCAGAAGTTATTCGGATTGTAATACAACACGATATTCGAAGAAAACTGCCAACATAATCTTGATTTTTGACATTCTTTGACGTGGTTTTTTCGGCTTCGGTTCACTTTTGCCACGATATTCGGACTATTGATCGTCTACTTCCGGGTCGTCAGTATAGATCCAAAACTTATTGCCAATAATAACACATTTCATGGCATCCTGGTGGATGAAAAGCATTGCTTTACGACGCTGTCTTTCGAAAAAATGTAGTAATTTTGGAACCAATCGTGCTTTCACTTTTCTTATGGCCGAATGATCTTTCCTAATGGCTTTCACTGATCCTTCCGATATTCTAATAATGCCAGTAAGATCTCTGGCTGTTATTCGTCGATTCTCAAGCACCAATTCCTTTTTTTTTTTATTGATGTGTTGATCATCAGTTGATGTTGATGGCCGCCATGGACGTGATTCGTCATCAATTTAAGCTAATTGAGCACTCTGCTACTCAATCATAAATAAACAACTAGGGAAGAGCTACTATAAATTCGGATGTAGCTTAACGTTTTAAACTCTCGCAAAGGGCAAAGTCGGAAAACTATTCGGGTGTTGGCAAAACCTGATCAACATTCAATATTCGACGAGAGGCTGAAAGTATGATTGTAATCTGATGTATATATCTAACTAACGGGTGATTTTTTTGAGGTTAGGATTTTCATGCATTAGTATTTGACAGATCACGTGGGATTTCAGACATGGTGTCAAAGAGAAAGATGCTCAGTATGCTTTGACATTTCATCATGAATAGACTTACTAACGAGCAACGCTTGCAAATCATTGAATTTTATTACCAAAATCAGTGTTCGGTTCGAAATGTGTTTCGCGCTTTATTTTGTTCAGCGATTAGGCTCATTTCTGGTTGAATGGCTACGTAAATAAGCAAAATTGCCGCATTTGGGGTGAAGAGCAACCAGAAGCCGTTCAAGAACTGCCCATGCATCCCGAAAAATGCACCGTTTGGTGTGGTTTGTACGCTGGTGGAATCATTGGACCGTATTTTTTCAAAGATGCTGTTGGACGCAACGTTACGGTGAATGGCGATCGCTATCGTTCGATGCTAACAAACTTTTTGTTGCCAAAAATGGAAGAACTGAACTTGGTTGACATGTGGTTTCAACAAGATGGCGCTACATGCCACACAGCTCGCGATTCTATGGCCATTTTGAGGGAAAACTTCGGACAACAATTCATCTCAAGAAATGGACCCGTAAGTTGGCCACCAAGATCATGCGATTTAACGCCTTTAGACTATTTTTTGTGGGGCTACGTCAAGTCTAAAGTCTACAGAAATAAGCCAGCAACTATTCCAGCTTTGGAAGACATTTCCGAAGAAATTCGGGCTATTCCGGCCGAAATGCTCGAAAAAGTTGCCCAAAATTGGACTTTCCGAATGGACCACCTAAGACGCAGCCGCGGTCAACATTTAAATGAAATTATCTTCAAAAAGTAAATGTCATGAACCAATCTAACGTTTCAAATAAAGAACCGATGAGAGTTTGCAAATTTTATGCGTTTTTTTTTTTTAAAAAGTTATCAAGCTCTTAAACAATAAACTCACTTAGTCTCATCACTGCAGTCATTATAATAGTAATAGGGGACTCAGAAAACGATGCTCTATATGTTTGATGAAGAAACCTCGCAGATTGACTTATGTATATATACGGTATAAAGTGAACCGGAAATTTGAAACCTTTACATTGGTCCTATGGGAACTAGGGGTAGTTTTGACCCGATTTTATTTATTGTCGGTATATATATATATATCCTATAGATTTCATTGAGCAACCAAGCAGAATGAACTATATATATGATAGACAATATTGAACCATTTTTTTCATTTTTACATTGGTAAATTATTATCAGAAAAACACACTCTCTGAATGTCAATATTATAGTATATCCAAAGAGTGACCGATATTGCAGGTAAAAAGTCAGCCAAAGTCACTGAGATCCACGTATTCCGTAACTGTGTGTTTCGAAGCACCGCTATCATATTTTCTTAACATTTTTGTCGACCAATCGACACGAGTCTTTTTTTGAGCGATTGCCAAAGTGAACAAATTTATTTTGCAGTCAAATGTTCATGCAATATTGAATGCATGCTAGTCCCACTAATGTCAATAGTTTCTAGATCAACAACTGATTTTCGACGACTTTCACGCAGTTCGTCTTCAAGTGATCTACGTCCTCCATTGAATTTAGCTTGGTCGATACACACTGGTACTTAATGCTCCTTGGTCTCATATCTCATAATATCACATACCATCAAAAGTGTCAAACTTTACGATAAAGTTTTGAGTTACTAGATTACAGCACTAGAGTTGTCAAAATCTGGAAATATAAAAGGTAATCTACTGAATCGAAGATGAGATAACCAATGAGTTTTAACCCTAGTTTTCCAGAAGTGGAGAAGACAAAACAAACATATAACGTGTCATCATGCCGCAGGCAACTTCAAAAATTATCCTCTGGCAAGATTTCGAACCATTCCGCTTGCGTGTCCACAATGGCCAGACAAATTCCATTATTCTCTAGAAAGATGAATTTTGGTGACGGGAAGCAGATCTCCAAGCCTCCAACGATTCAGCCCTACCCTGAAAGATCAGCAAATCACGCATATACTGACAGTTAACCAGCACTGACAACGCTCACATGACAATGCGCTGCTCAACAATAGAATATACATATGTACATATGTAAAGGTATATAAAGGTAATAGTCAATCGAATAGCCAGCCAAGCAAGGTACTGAGGTGCTCATATTCGACATATAGTAGATGCATAGTACTTGAATTGCGGCATTATCCACTTGGTTACTTGATAAAGAAAATTATGACTTGTGGTAATGCTCCGATTTTGCCCATTTGCAATATCAAGATCCTCTGAGTATCCAGACTGTGCATCTGCAATTTTTACTCTAGTTATCACTTGAATGGACAGAATGACTTTACCCGAGTAAATTAGTGCATTAAATTCTACAAATATGACCATATTTTAATAATGAAATTTTAGAAATTATCTTTATTGAAACTTTTATTCAATAGACGGGACATTTTAGTCCATTTATTTTTACTTCATTTAACCAAAATAAATATAAGACATACTCCACACAGTACTTTAAAGTAAATAAAATAGGAACGTCGAATCACTTCATCACCGTGAGAGTGACACAGGCTCACCGAGCATAAAAATTCAAAAACATTGCAAAAATTTGCATTTTAAACTTTTTTCATGGACTCATACATTGATTTACCCACATATCCAGTTAAAGTACACAAACGCAATAAAACTGTTTCCCCAAATAAACCCAACTCCCATTGTACGAGCAGCACAAAAATCTCAGACTCAGACTCGCAGTTACCCGCCCAATGGACACGCCCACAACAATTGACAAAAAATTTATGCAACGGCACACAAAGGAGAAAGCAAGCGCCGTGCTAACATATTTCTTGCTTTTATCGCAAATTGATTTCTTACTCAATGTTACTACCCCAATTGTCGAGACGCCAAAGTACCTCAGCCACCGAGAAGCACAAGGGTACACAGCAGTCACGGAAGGCAGTGCGAGCGAGCGACTTTTATTGAAAATGCATAAATAAACTTTTGGCAAACGAAATTTGCACAAACCGTCGATAAAGATTAAATTGACAAAAATTTCAATTCCCATTTCATTATTTCAACGAGTAAAAATATACGCAGCGCTTAGAGAGCAACAAATATGCATGGAAGGAACTTGCGAAAGCGCCCCCTAGCTTTAGTGCTGCGCAGGCAAAACACGAAAAGGGTGTGTGTGAACTGAAGAAAACCAGCTGAAGACGCACAAAATGAAACAATTGGAATATGCGAGTGAATGTGGTAAAAGGTAGCGGTTTTGGAAATTGCAGCGGGCAAAGGAAACTGTTTGGCGTAAGAGACACATATATGGGCGTTTACCGTTAGGCAGTTAATAAATTATAAATGTAATGAAGACCGCAAAAACTGTGGAGACGTTGAGGAAAAATAAAATAAAATTTATTGGTTAAATACTGGAACGGTAGCATACTTTTAGGCTTATGCATGAGCAAATTAAATGGCGCACAAATGTATACTTACTTAAATTAAGTACTAGCCGGTTTAAAGCATTTGTCAAAGAGAGAGTTAAGAATATAAAAATATTGGAATTATTTAGGGTTTGTTCACTCTTTGTTATTTTTAATTATACTGCAAGAATACAAATTCGAAGTTATGAGTGTCAGTAGCCCTAGCGGGCAGGGAGTACAATTTGTCAGCGGTAACGTATACGATGAGCTGTACGAGATATACGACGACATTGACATAGTTCAGCGAATTAAAAGACAGCGGCTACGCTGGCTAGGTCATGTTGTCCGGATGGATGAAAACACTCCAGCTCTGAAAGTATTCGACGCAGTACCCGCCGCGGGAAGCAGAGGAAGAGGAAGACCTCCACTCAATTGGAAGGACCAAGTGTAGAAGGACCTGGCTTCGCTTGGAATATCCAATTGGCGCCACGTAGCGGAGAGAAGAAACGACTGGCGCGCTGTTGTTGACTCGGCTATAATCGCGAAAGCGGTGTCTACGCCAGTAAAGAAGAAGAAGAACGTACGCCTGTTGTGAGAGGCGACTAAAATCCATATACACTATGCCTATATTTTTGGCTTGCCTGTAAATTTTAGCATAGTATTTGCCAGAAATAGTGTTATAAAACTCAGCTTGAAACGCTATTATAGACTTTGAATAAGACTCCTTCTAAAGAAAAGACATTTGAAGTTCAAGCGACAAATGTCACCAGTCATTGAGCTTTCGGGTGCTGAAGTGGTAGTAGCAGAAGCTACATGGTCTGACCAGAGACTTAAGTCTGGTACCACGAAGAGCAGTTAGCTCTTGGAGTTCGTTCTAATCTGTTCATTGGGTTTTGAGGAGATTCGTGGTGCCTGTGGTTTCAACCTAAACTCTCAGCACGACAAAGGTTTTAGATCGGCATCGAACCCGATGAAGTTGGAAAAGGTTTATCTTCCAATTGGAACCAAAAAGTACGTGCAAAAAGCATTTATTATTTTTTGGTGCGCTGATCAACGTATTGTATTGATCTATGTGCTTTTAAAAGCACCGTGAGGTTAGGCCGTCGACGTTAAGTACTCACGTAAATCACAACAATTGTTGTCAACAGTAAAGTGGGAGCCTCGTTCCTACCAGAACCATTTTCCTCTCTTCTTTGTCCAACCTGGAGAAAGCAGCGAAGCCGCGGGAAAAGCTAGTATCATCTAAAAGAAAGTTGTTTAACTTCATTTTCCACAAGGTTGGAGGAACAAATATATGCCTGGCTTTATCCTTAAAAGTTCTTGGGACAGATTTCTTACATTTACAACTTCTGGACTTTAAAAATAGTTTTACAAATTTATCAATAGACATGGATCACCGTATCCTAAGAGAACGACGAACCGATCTAAAACAAAAATTTGGGCAGATAAGCGGAAAATGTGTCTACCGAGATAATTCAAGCTCATTCTGGCAAAAGCTAGACAGTTGAGAAGAAATTGTCTAGATGGTTCCAACTCATTCTTCCATACAGTTTTCGAAATTTTCCTCTGACAAGATATTTATGTTATCTATGTGGTGAGGTCCAACGCTAGAGCTCAAGAATACAGTGAAGTTTCGACTTGTTACGGCTGTAATGAAATAATGATAAGCGCAAACTCTGTATAACGCTCATCGACTTTGCAGTTTCCAGGGATTCTGCTGTGACGCGTGATATGTATATGAAGCACAACCACAACCTAAACGTTGACCAAATATTCACACTAAACAGAAATACTTGCAACACGAAAAATTGTTTGCAAATTCCTAATCAAATAAACAATGTAAGGTAGATTTGCATTTCCTCTACGGATTTGCCGAAAATATATACTATATACACATATGTATATTGAACCCAACACTACACGCTATTAAAACCCCGAACTAACAACAAAGTGCAGTTGTTGTTAAAGTGCAACAAAAATATTTGTAGAAATTAAGCGGCAATTTGTTTTGACCACTCGCCATTGACCATTCCCGGACGATTTAGCGCTTTAACTATTTGTATGCACAAATTCGTTTGTTTAACGGCACAAAAACAATGCAACTGCGGTGTTTTATTTGGACTTTAGCTTGCCGCCCTAAGGCTCCTCTATGCACCCGGTCGCAACACCGACGAAGAACCGCACAATTGAACACAAATAGTTTTTCATGTAGCAACGCAAATAGATTTGTGCCACGCAATGTTGCAAGGCTTCACCTGCCACATACGCACCATTGTATGGGGGCTCTTTGACAGCGACCACAAAATACGACTGACCAACGGTGTACGACAAGCGAACGCTAAGTGCGGCAATTGCTCACCGGTCGCTTATCACTCGATCCCAACGCTATGCCATACGATTTATAACCAACACCACCGCCAGCAGTTCTTCTATCTTCTAGGCAGACAGCGCGCCGCTCTGTGTACGCAAGAATGTCGGCTTGCAACTCAACCACACAATCAATTGCCACAAAATGGGTTTTAGCCAACTGCTGTTGGAATTTGCGAAATGTGATCAAAGTCTCTGTTTTACAACTCAACTGAACTCAATTCGAACACACAACTCAATTGAAGGAATTACGTTGCACAAACGACGCACGAGGCACAGTGCGGACTTGCAGTGCTTGCTGCAACTGCAAAACTGTCTGTTGTTGATGTTGTGGTTGCATGAGTGTAACAAATTGTTGGCAACAAGCTTGTCTAGTACTCACGCTTTGTTTTCAGGTAGTTGAAGAAACCGGCAAATGATTGCAACATAGTTCGAATTGCTTTACGCACACACACACACAACGAATAATACAATGTCTTAATCTATACATGCATATGACATGGAGATAGCAGTCTCTACAAGTGGCCGATCTGACTTTGAAAGCCCTTTTTTATTAAGTTTTGAAATGTTTAGTATAATGGTTGGAGGGGACCTTAGTTTACCACACATGCTGATAACCACCGCCCGTTGAACGCTCTCAAGTTTCTTTGCATGTGTGCTCTTTTTTAAAACTCTACACCACATAAAGATTCCATAGAACACAATCAGCTTGACTATGTTGTCGTAGAGTCAGAGGATCCCTTCAATTTGTCGCACAGAAGACTGAAAATAAGGTGTTTGTCCCAAAATCGTCCAACAGTAACAATTTCTTCCGGCAGGGCGTTATTGAAAGCTCCCTCAATATCAAGGAAGGTCCCAACAACCTAATGGCTACCTTAAGCCTTGACACGATATGCTTTTTTAGGAAGAAGAAGGAGAGGCTGATGAGTGTTAAGTCCTTGGCCGTAACGTTGGACCCTCTGCCAGCCTTCGGGATGAAGTAACTCTAACTTGTCTCCTAGCCTCCGGAATACAGCCCAGTCATATGCAGCTCAAGTAGTTACATATTTTAACGGCCCAGAACCCAGAGGACTCATGACAATCTTCCACTTTTTCTCAGAAGCTTTTCTATGAGGTCCTCTTTGCCTTTCTTAACTCGGACTTGTATATTGTAAGTCCCGTTTTATACAACGCCCAGTCGTAATTTGATCCACTTCAACGGGTCTTGTTGTCTAAACGTCTGCAAGACACTCTGATTCCGAGAATTCTAGAGTCCACCAGAGAGGTTTCTCTACCTTTCGGTGTTTTCATTGGGCAGGAGCTCTTCAATACAGTTTTACATGCCGAGCTGAAAACTTCGACCCACCCGGCCACCGTGTCGTCGGTGACCAATGAGTCTACACCTGACGCGTGTGCGAGAGTTTGTCGAGAGTACATTTCCCAATTTATATTCCTAAGGTTTCTAAAAGACTTCCTAGGCGGACATTCTCCAACTAGACCATACCCGATACACCTATGATCAGAGAAGGGGTGATCGTTTGCCTTCGGAACCAATAATTACGCCGGTTCCTCTTCGTGACGTTTCAGCCAAGATCTTACTCAAGAATAAGGGAGCTGGTTCCACCTCATCGTCGTGCAGCGTGTATGCAGGAATTAACCAGAAATCTCCGGCATCGCATTCCAGTTTAGCCGTTACCATATCATCAATTAATTTCGGACCATCATTGGGCTCTGATTTTACCTGCATCGTTGGTGGGCAGCAGTTTAAGACTATTCGTCTCCAACCTAGGGATGCCGTTACTGCTCAGTCACGGTTCCTGGATCAAGATGACATCGGCTTCGCATTGCTTTAGATGAAGCATGTTGGAAGTTAATCTGGAGGAATCTCATCCTTCAGACTCTCCTTCAGAAGCGCTGGTTTAGCACTCACGACTTGCTCAACCTGCACCTCCTCAAACAGCGCTTCGAGACTACGACACCAGATCTGATCTTATCTCAAACAAGCAACAGTAAAATTATCCATATGAGTCCAAGGCAGGAAATTATGTATGCCCCTGGTATAAGTCCTTTCCCTTCTATATCTATTTTATTATACCAGTTATTTATATTATACCAGTTCTTTGTTCGATTGCCACTATTAAAGTAGTGGTTATACAAAGAAAGCTCTCAGCTCTACTTTCACTTATTTTTATACAATTCACCACACAAGTCATTCAAAATTAATTTACCCGGAAAATTAGCACATCACAAAAGAAGGCGAGAAATGAAAGTAAAGGGGTAAAGCTACATGAAAAATATGGAAAATTCTTAACACGGAAATATATACAAAAATAAAAGAGCGTGTGCAAAAAAATGTCTGCGACAAAAATAACGCCAACAAAAGCCATCGTATGTGTATCATTTATACTTTTTTTTGAAATCTTACTTATTAAGCGGCTTATAGACGAGCCAAAGCGGCTCAATCACAAGAACAACAAAATACAATACAAATAACCACACATAAAGGCTCAATCTGATATGTTTAACTGAGTGCTTTTAATGTATACATATATCAGTTCATATACATATAAATATCTATGTACATATAGTTGTAACACAGGCATAACTTTACGCACATATTTGTTGTTTGTGAATATCCCAGTTTTCGTCGTATCGCTACACCGCCGTCGTCGCCATGTTATCGCTTAGACGCACTCATTACACGCCCGGCATTAGTGTTGCGGCCTTTGTTCCTGCACACAGCTGCCCGCTTCTTGACTGCTGCTTAACGGTATGCTTTCGCTTGTCGGCTGCTTTTTATCCTTTTGATGCTTCATACGTCAATTTTATCTGATTGAACCGGTAAATGGAAGTAACACATACCCTTATATGGATATGAAACTGTTTTTATACCATAAAAATTGGTATAAAGCTGCATAGTAAGAAAATTTCGTTTGTGATTTAAAAAAGAACTGGTATTATTACGCCATTTTGAGATACATATGAAGATTAATTCCTCAGAAAAAGCTCAGGGACCAGGCAATATCAAGTTCATTCGAAAGCTCCAGCTGTAGTTTGCTTCCGAGAATAAGTACTTCAAACTCCAGTTGGGCGTTCTCAAGAAATAAATGACTGTATAAAGAGAGGTATTCGTTAATACGAAAATGCTTCAAAAATTATTTAAGGTTAAATTCTAAAGGACAACAGATCTTTCAAGTACGCACTTTAAATTAGTGATCTTTAGTTTCCACAACTAAATTAATATAAAAATAGATTTTTATCAGTTTTTTCCTTTGATCTTACAAAGTTTGAGGTCCATATCGTATTGTTTCGATTTGCAAATATCTTGAATACCAAGATTCTGTTTTGTTCGAAGAACTATAGTGACGCTTTGGGCAATGTGGCCTCCTTCGACAAACTGGGAAATCCAAAACCTTCTACTTTGCATTGATTCTTAACTTCTCTATTCAACTCAGTATTACTAGACTCGGCTCCTAGACTTTTAATCCATATCACATTCTTTCGGTTCTCAAATACCTTAAGTACCAAAATTCTTTTTTGTGCGGAAAAATACATTCTCTGGGAGTTTTGGCCTCAACGACAAACTGAGAAATCGAAAACTTTCTACTTTACCTTCATTCTCTATTTCTCTACTCAACTTAGTTATACTAGATTCGGCCCTTTGACTTCTAATAATTTTAAGGTATTCAATTTATAAGCGCTTGTCCAATTTTTAGCCTTATTTTGTATAGTTTACAGATTATGAAAGCATGTGCTTCTTTAGACCACTTTCAAATCTAAAATTTACCAATAGTTCTGAATAAAAATCCGTGTAGGGTTTTCATCATTAACCTAGCTCATAAAGGGTTCTTCATGAGAGCATGGACCTCTCCCGGACGCAATTGCACCTCTAATCTCAAGGTGGAGGATTGCTGATGATCATTCATTTTTGACACAGAGTTTTTCAAGAAAGCCTTGACGTCAGTCTGACCTCGAACGCGATTGCACCTCTAATCTCAGGATGAAAGATTCTAGATGAACACGTCCTTTTTGACCACAGGTACATCGAGTTCAGTCTAGAATGAGAATGTCCTCCTATAAAGCCTTTTAGAAATACTACAAATACAAACTAGGACTTGTACTGCAGGGAACTCCATCAAGCTCTTCCACCCGCTTCCACTTCGGGGTGGGATCCCTGTTTACCACTGATGTGGTGGACGACAAACCAAACTTTGGCAGCTTTTCCTGAACTCTCCCTACTTGTGGGAGTTGTAACAGGCCATCGGCTTCTATGCCGCCAGCTGTAGAAGCTGAATGGGAGAAAGCGACGTGGATACATCTCAACACTTCTTCCTTGATTGCGTTTGGAAGGTCGGGGCTCAAACAGTTGGGAGCTCATACCTTCAGTTAGCCCACCAAGTTGGTGGCATGAGCAAATTTATTTTGGCATAAGGCACTTTGCTGACTTGTAAAATCGATACAGGAGCTCTGTTTTTATGGCTTCACAAAGGACTGCATATAGTAGTCCAAGTTTGATATCCGGTTAATTCGTGGACCTAACTATAAACGGTTAACACTGTACCATTTAGTATCGAATCTAAGAAGCCCTTACTCTTATCCCTCGATCAACTGAGATGCTTATTTCTCCAGTTAAAAAACGTTTTCAATACCAACCCAAATCTTTCATCAACCATATTTTAGAGGTGAAAGGTTGCAACTAAGGCTCATGTTTGATTCGCCTTTTATTTCTTCGTTTAGCGATAAAACTATTCTGCTCAATTCTTATAACATTTCTTCTTTGAGGTGGTATACGTTATTTCCATTCTGTATCTAATTGTTTCTATATGCGATTTATGTCAACTATTTGTTCGATTCACCACTCTCCAATTTTTGATGAATCGCCATTTAAGTCGTTAACTTAATAAAGGCATCCCGAAAATGGACTAGTAGCGACCCCAAATTTCATAAATTTGTAGTAATTTTAGAGATGACTTACACACACATCTAAGTCTACGTCATTGTATATTCGTGGATCACTGCGGCACGCATTCGTGTGTATAAATTTCGGCTGTTAAAATCGCCACACACACCAGCTACTCTCGAGCTTCTGCCTCACACATCCATATAGAGTATTTCCGTTGGCTTGTGCGCTGGACACTTTGAACGGACAGGTCGTGTTTATCACTCAAATTATTTGTCTCGGGTTCTTGGGTTCATTTTCTCGCCTTAGCTCGCAGCTCACACCAGCCGCAGCAGTGCCGGCAGTGTCATCATTATTTGCCGCCATCACCTTAACTGCCGCCACCGCCTCCCTCTGCCTGCTATTGGCATCATTATCGGACTCATCCGGTTCGTAGGCGAACATGTGTGGCGTGTGGACAGCCTCATCTGCTGGCAAGATATGCCTGATAATATGTGCCTTTCACAAATACGTTTCCCATTCTTTTCGGTCGTTTTTTTGTTTGTTTGTTGGTGACTTGTTTATCAGGTCAAAGAGGATGTCATAGCAGCTGGCTGAGAAATTAAGAGCGAAAAAATAACAAATTCACTCATTTGTAGGGAAAATGTGAGTGTGAAAGTGTTTACTTCTGTGTGTGTACTTATGTGTCTGTGCTTAATTCCTGTCCTTTGTGTGAGCACATAATTTAATCCTGCCACTCAGCTGTGTAGAAAGCGCTCTACTAACACGAGTGTGTATGTGTATATATGTGTGCGCTTTGGAATCTGGCATGCTTTTTTTGTTGAATTTAGGGTCCAACTCGGTCGATGGTTCATGCGTTTGCAGTTTGTCAAGTAAAATTATGTCGTACTAATTTTCAGGCGAAAGGATTAAACGAAAGGATCTACTTGGTTGGTATGTTTAATGCCTGTTGACAAGTTTATTTAAATTGTCGGCGTTACAGTTCGGCTAACAGTTTGTTTATGATTATTTTTTGTTTGCATACACTCACACTTTCACTCATACATATTCATATTTCACACACATATTTATTTAACCTGTTTTCGCAGCAAAAATGTGTCGGCACATTAAAGTTTGTATATTTTGTATTTAATTCTGGCAACATTAAAGCATTTTTGGAAACAATCCACAAGTATTGACCGTTATATGTTTGTATGTATATCTTCCCCTATGTAAACATGCTTTTTCAACTTCCTTACTTAACGCTTAAAGGTAATAAAATCCAAATGTCTCATAAATCTGTCATAAACACAGCACTGACCGCCAGTAAAATCATAGCCTGGGGACTAACGGTATGCTGGCGCATACACACTCACATAAATGCACATACACTTGACTTACGGACATATTGCGTAAATGAAAAGTCATATAACCGGCGGGTTAAATGAGCAAAAAGTCCGAAAAGCAAGTGCCGGTGAGCATATGGTTATATATACTGATATATCTGTGTTCATGCAGCAGTGTTATACACGAACAAACATTTAGAGACACCTCGAAGTTTCAGTTTTTGGCTACAATTATTTATATAAATAAATGTATACAAATATTCGGCTATACATGCCCTGTAGGAATATTGGGAACTTAAGGTGAAATTTATCTGCTTGTTTTTGCGGTGGAAGAGTTCTCCCTCTCTGTCTCACTGTCTCTCTCTCTCTCCTTCACCCTTTTTTCTTCCTATCTCTCTTTCTTTCTCTCTCTCTCTCACTACCTGTTACTTTCTCTATCTCTCTCTCTCTCTATCTTCCTGCGCCCTATTGTTTCTCCTCATCTATCTTTCTCTGCCTCACTTTCTACCTGTTCCTCTCTCTCTCTCTCTCTCGTCCTGCGCCCTATCTATCTTTCTCCGCCTACCTCTTCAATTCATATTCTTGATCTTGCGGTGGTAGAGTTCTCGCTCTACCTTCTCCCTCTGTCTGTCTCTTTCTCCTTCTCTCTTCCTCGGACCCCATATTTTTCTCATATTTCTTCCTACCTTCTCTCTCTTCCTCTCTTTGCTTCATTTTCTATTTTTCTAATCCCTCAATTTTCTCTTACTTTCTTATTATCTTATCTTATCACTATCTCTCCCGTACCCATAATCTGGAAGATAGTTCCAAACTCTCCCTCATTTGCTGAACTAAAAATATTAATGTACATTGGACGCCTGCCACCATTCTTACATGAAATCCTCTAAGTCTATCTAAAAGAAGAATGTTTTTATTTTTTTTTACTCTGTCTTTACTAAAGAGATTTTGCTACTCTTTGACTTAGTCAGGTACTGGTTTGTGAGTTCTACCTATCATAATTAAAGATCCATATTAGTAACTCATCCTGATATTTTTCGAGAGGTTTTCTGTCAGTTTATTATGGGTTCTTTCATCAGTTTGTGGATACATCTATTGGTATTAAAATATTTGGATATGACTTCAGTGCGTTAACGTTGTCTTATAATCTAGAATGTCAACATAGGTTTTACGTCAGCATATGAAACGAAGATTTATTCAAACCGGCGACTTTAATGGTGGATTGATAGATGATAGAAAATTGAGGCTTTGCATCGCGACCTATGATCTGGTGTAACCTCTCCGAAGCAAATATAGTCACTAAGGTCCAGCATTCTGAACAATTCCAGGAGCCTGCTGGGCGCGACTTTGGTGATGTAATCCCTGCACACATTCTACAAATTGCTGGACAATCTAGAGTAGGGTATTCTAGGCTTTGCTGTTCCATGTTGCAAAACTGGCAGTTTGTGCAAGAGGCTATGCCCATGTTGGACAAGTGCTGCGTGAGCCTGCAGTGCCCTGTATAGAGCACGACAAGGAAACAGAATTTGTCTCGGGGGAGATTGATCATTTTCTTAAACCTTACAAGGTACTTTATTGATAGGGGATATGGAAATGGTGCATCCCTCATTCCACAACTTTGCACGAATGTCAATAAACGAACGGACAAATGATGCGGAATGATACCTGAGGAGTAAAGGGTCATAGCAGTTAATCCAAGAAGTAGAGATACCCAAGATCGTCGATAACGAGTTGATTTAACGTTAAAAGTCCGATTCCAATTAACACACTCTGTATATACTTAAATTATCGGATAAATTAACCAAGCTAGTATGAAACCTTTTTAAAAATATATTTACGATGCCATTTCTTGCGGGTTATACTCTTATACATTCTAATTATACTATATATTTCTCACACGCCCGTCACATGCTGCCCTGTATAAGACATTTTACCCCCATGTGGCCTCTAAGGCCAAACGAGGGCAGTCAGCCGTGGCGCACTACAGTAATTATAATAAACTTTTGCCAATAATTCATTAACAAAGGACATTAACATGGACGCACCGTGCAACGCAGAGCCTCTTACATTTGTAGATAAACATGTATACAAACATATATACATACATATATGAGCTATATATGCATGTATATAATGTATACCATGCTAGTCTGCATTGTGTATTATAAAAACAAAATGTTCATTAAAAGTAGCCAAAGTGTGCTTCCCTACACAAAATATCGAGTCTAAATCTAGTAAAAGCGGCTAGGGGCTCTTTGCTTACAGTTATGTTGAAAACATAGCATAAGAACAAATAGCAATGTTGTAGTACACTGAAAAATATATTGTGGGAATATAAAGAAGCCTTTTCTAGAAACTAGTTGTTCCGCAAAGCGCATACGGCTGTGTAAACTGACGTTGAGCAGCTCCAAAAGCTCGGCCAGAATCGGAAATAACCTCTCCGAGCTGTTCAATACCAAACGAGGTTTCAGGCGACTCGCTGTCGTGTGACTTCTTCAATCTACTCCGGATGAGAATAATTCGAGCTGCAAATATCAATAGAGGAGGTACAATCTTCTATAACAGTCTGATGAAATTGATGTAATGGCCTCAACTGCGCCGTTAGTTCTGCTTTATACAGGCTGGATAAGGAAGCGAAGCAAATAAGTCTGGTAGTCATCAAACAAAGACAAACCAACGGTTCTCGCATCAAACAAACGGTCGGAGGAAGTAGAGGACGACCTCCACTACCAGGCTGCCTCTTGGTATCTCAAATTGGCGCCAAACAGCGAAAAGAAGATATCACTGCAGCTCTGTTTAAATTCGGCTATAACCGCGTAAGCAGTGTCTACGCCAATAAAGAGGAAGAACAGGGTAACACCCAGCAGAAAGGCCCTATAGAGTATCTACTACATATCTGTAAATGATCAGCGTGATGAGCCGAGTCTATTTAGGCACGTCTCGAATATCCGAACGTCTGCATATACGAAATGGAACTTGCTTGGTCTTTCAGATTTTTATCTGAATTATTGCACACAACTTTTTCTTCTCAAAAAGCTGTTCTTATGTCGAAATCCGACGATATCGGACCACTATAGCATATAGCTGTCATACAAACTGACAGATCAAAGTTCTTCTAATGATTATTTTGTATTTGTGGAATGTATTATGACTTTGGTGCAAGCAAAGTTAACGTGTTGTCTCGTTTTAAGTGGTCTTTAGAACCCTTTACATTAATACACCGAGTTTTTCATTTTTGTAAGAAACTCTTACTCAAAACTGTTTCTCACAGTGTAGCCATATTAAAAATGCGAGTGTTTATCACTGATGCAAGAAAACAAAACGCTACACGTTTTGCCAGCAACATGCCCTTGAGCATCATTAGCAGCGACAAGGCGAAAGGACAGAGGCGTAGACAAAAGTTCAAAACAGCTGGACGAGAAAGACTACAAGAATGCGAAGAAAGTGTGAGCGGCGGCAGCGGCTGAGGCACTCAATGGCCATTGGCGATACAAAACAATTTATTAAAGCATAAAATCAGCAAAAGGCTGAGTGGAACGTGCCTCGGCCACACACACATACCAGCACACACGCACACACATAGAAATGTGAGTAAAAGTTGGAGGTACTTTCTCCCACACATACAAGCACGTGCGTTGGTATGTGTATGTGTGAGTAGTTTTTGTTGTGTTTCCGGCCAGCTGTGTCTTGTTACTACTTACGAGTTTACGGTCAGCATGTGGGCAGCAACAACAACAACAACAGCCATACCAACGAGTGAATGGACTAACTAAGCGCTCATAAACTTCAACGCCAGCCAAAACACTAATAAACCATATGCGTGCGGTGGTGTGAGAGCAGGAAGTATGCGGAAATAAATACCGTTATAAGCTCAGTGAAAATGTACATAGAAATACATACATAGTATGTACATATGCTTGCCATATACTTTTTTGTTTTATGCTCTTCTCCATACAACAAATTGCAAGAAAAACTGCAAGAACATACCGTTAGTTCAAATCATTTGTTGTTGTTGTAGGTGGCTTTCGCTGACTTTTAATGCAGAAGGCAATAATCGGGGTCATCAGTTAATGACCAACAATGCTCCGAACGCCATGGTTCACAATTTAAGCCAAAGAAGCGAAAAAGTGATATCAAAGCCCAGGTCCTGGCGTTTTCGCCCACCACAGCTTGGTCGTAAAATTATTTTACGCTCCACTCCGGCTCAGCAAAAAGTTGCTGTGGTCGTTTTATGATTATTAGATGAATTATTTGTAGTGCGCTTTTCAGCATAAATAAACATATTTTCAGGTTTATAGTGTGGCTTTTAGTTATATGCATTTACTCTAACATTGTATGGTACGTGCTTTTGTTGGTGTAAGTGTGAATGTGTGTTTCGAGGTGTTTGTGTGCTTCATATGTGAGCGTAAAATTTTAATTGAAACGCAGCCTTGTGTCTAATTAAACTTTTATGACGCTATGTAAGCGATGATTAATTTTTGGCATTGCAGCATTTTAGGCGCATAACCATTGGTATGCCGGAATTTTATGTGAGGCTGCAGCTTTAAAGTGTCTAAGGTGATAAAGCTGCAAATGGATTCAACAAATGTGATAATTTTTGTTTCTGATTTAGAATAGATCTGAAGACTGTTAAAGAGTCAATGATGTTAATGAGGAACACTTTCTTCAATACTCTTTGGTTTCAGTTCGAATTAATATACCATTCTTAGATGTTTCGCCAAGCTTTTCTTTATACATATTTGTGGCTTTTGTCAAAAAATAACTTCAATCATATAAAATAAAATATACAATCAAAAATCTTACCGATAGGTGGTGCTAAAGTTAAGTTACCTATAAAAACATATACGACACCAACTGATTTAGTTAGTTATACCCCGAACTGGTTATAATAATAGGTTAAGTTAGGTTAGATTGCTGATATAAAGAAATCGCACATGGATTGCTATATGTAGTCCTTAGCCATAGAAAGAAGAACTCCTGTTTCCACTCCCGACGATTGGTGGGAAGTCTGAATGTAAGAAGAAGTGTTGATTTGTTTGAACCTCATGTTCTTCTATACAGCTTTTGCATATGGCGTCTGGTAAGATTACCAACCTTAGAGCATGAACTCCTGACTAAGCTTCCGCGCAGCCCAGCTATTTAGCAGTAGAACACAAGAGGGTACGGGAGCATCGATCCCGATAGCGGTTCTAGGGTACCCAGTTCATCAGCTTTGCAATCCCTCTGATTCCGCTGTGGCCTGGCAACCATACCAGTCGTATAGCAAAGACAGTCGATGCTATTGATAGCGAGGTTAGAAACTCTTCGACTAACCGTGAATGACCCCATCTTTTTCCAATGGCTCCTCTGCAGCAGTGCAAGGCAATCAATGCCTTTTTTCTCTTTCTTCGATATTCGGCTTTTATGAAAGCCTTCTATCCAGGATGCGCCCCAGATATTTCACTATGGCCGCAGACGGATATCTCCCATTCGCGGCAGTGGTGCCGCCGAGTTCTTGTATCTTCTAGTGAATAAAACTATCTCCATTTTAATTGGGATGATGGCGAAATCACTTACGACTGCCCAATGGGTTACGACGCTGTTATACGCCTGCGTATCCAGGGCAGTTACGACTACTTCCGGCAGGACGTTAATGAAAGCTCCCTCTATATCAAGAAAGGTCCCAACAGCGAATTCCTTAAACCTAACGGCTTGTTGCGCTCCTGATAAATGGTCCCCCGGAATGCGCCCCTTATGTACCAGTCCATCAGTCTCTCCAGGGTTTTTAATAAGAAAGAGGAGAGGCTGATGAGCTTAAAATTCTTGACCGTAACGTGGAAGTCCCTGCCAGCCTTTGGGATGAACGTGACTCTGACTCATTTCCAGGCCCCGGGATGTAACCCACTTTTATGCAATTCACGTAGACAGGAACTTTATATTTCATCTAGCCGCTTTGACTGCGAAACTAAGACGATATCGATATAATGCTGGACAGAAGCATAGAAGCAGTTCCAGCACATCTCTAATTCTTACATCCCTAAACATTCTACATGTGCCGTCGTTACTTATGCCCATCCGGCACACATGTGATGCCACTGGGGTGTGACCTGTCATTAGGCCAATAACTGTCCTTCAGTCCTTCGAGACCGCGTTTTTCTTCGGAGCTCTTGCATTGACGATCCTGCGTGTTCTTAAGACATCTCGCTCTGATGCGTCTGTCAGCCCCTTTGGTATTTTCATTGGGTACCGTCTTTTGAGATATCCGTATTTCTTTTACTGCTTCGGTAACCAGGCTGATGACACTCTTGGCAATCTCATCGCCTGTTTCATTTCCCGGAAGTTCATAGTGATCTAGAACCCAGTATAAACATGGCTACTTTCCGGTTTCAAAGGACATTTTCTGATTCTAATGCGATGTGAGATATCTTAATTGCCGCTGGGCAGTACTGCCATACAAACTGGACGATCAAACTCAAGTGGTTGCATGGAAGACTTTTCTATTTTACAAAATTTCCTCACGACATTTCGCACAGCTAAATTTCCAATACAAGACTATAATCTTCGAACACATTGTACAGTTCGGACCCCTAAATAATATAGTTACCATACAAACTCTTCGATCAATATCATGTTAAAGATCTATTCATAGCCTTTTATGCTATAAGAAATGCAACTGTGAAGGTAACTTCGGTGCATTCGAAATTAAAGCTTCTCCTATTATTTTATTTTATTATTTGTTGATGTTTAATAACACATTCGCCCACGTTGTGTGCTCCCTGACCGCATTGCGGATGTAATTTATTGTTTTCTTGTTATCCTCGCAATACTTTTTTTATCATTTTTCGTATTGTTAATCTAGCGAAATTGCGAATTTAAGCGCACAAAACAAGTATGGCCTTACACGAGTGCGAAAGTAAAATTCAAAAACCGAAACAACAATAGAAGGGAATTCTAATAAAGAGCAGATGTAAAATATGAGCACAATTCGTGCCACCATATTGTGTGTTTTTATTGTTGCTGCACTACAAATTGTTAGATTAGTGCGAATTCCATGCAGTTCCGTTGCATTTTTGTTACTAGTTGTTGCAAGTATTTAAGCCACATATTTGCCTTACCCCAACACATACGTAAAGACACATGCAGAAATGAATTTGTAGTGAATTTTCACACGAAGTGACCCAAATATTTAAAGACTGTTGGAATGTGGGAAATTGAAAAAGTTCGTGAAAACTCATGGTGGAGATTTTAATGCAAATTTTAATGTATGGTATTCTTAAAGCAGGTTGAAAGACTCGCATATTTTTATATTATTACTTTAAGTATTTTTTAACGTTATAACATGCAGTACAGTTGAGCCTTAACACAATTAAATTGATTATTTTCAACAATGGTATTTTGTATTTTCAGATATTCAGCCAATGCGACTGTGATAAAGCGAAAATATTGAGAAGGTAAGTGCAATATTATTTGTCTTATGTATGTAGAATAGAACTTCTTAATTAAAAAAAAAAACTAAAATGCAATTATTATGAAATGTGAAATTGAAAACCAATCGATGATTTTTAAATGATCATTGAAAATTTTGTGATTTAAATGCCCAAATTCAATATAATTTTCGTATGTCAAATAAGCATTTATGCCATTTTTGTAAAGCAGGTCCTCTCTTGTATATCCATTTCATTCCGCTTTATCTTAATTCATAGCTTGTTAAATTTTAAATATCAGTACAACCTCATTCTTCAAATTATTTCAAAAGTTGTCAAAAAATATCTTCAGTTAGAAAAAAAGAGAAAATTCTTTTCACACTTCAAATAGAACTGATGTTCCAGTTCTTCTTTATTGGCGTACACACCGCTTACGCAGTTATAGCCAAGTTTACAACCTCCCGTCAGCCGTTTCTCATTTTCACTCTTTGGCGCCAATTGGAGATTCCAAGAGTAGCCAATTCCTTCTCCACCTGGTGTTTCCAATGGAGTGGAGGTATTACTTTTCTTCCCCCTACGAGTACTGCGTCAAATACTTCCAGAGCTGGAGTGTTTTCGTTCATTCGGTAGACATGACCTAGCCATTGTAGTTGCTGTTTCTTAATTCGCTGAACTATGTCAATGCCGGCGTATGTCTCGTACAGCTCATTGATCCATCGACTGGCGTATTCAACGTTACGAATGCACAAAGGACCATACATCTTCCGTCGGCAAGAGTTATTCTGCGTTGGATTTCGGGGATGACATTGTGTTTGATGTTAATACTGGTTCCAAGATTAGCGAAATTATCTACGAATTCAAAGTTATGACTGTCAACAGTGACTTGGATGGCAAGTCGAGTATGCGACGACTGTTTGATGGCAGGAGTTGTTTCGTCTTGTCCTCGTTCATAACCAAATCCATTTGTTTCGCTTCCATTGTGTACGCTTGAATAATATTTTACCTTGTCTATTCAAATCTGTATCTCGAATTCTTTTTTCCAAGAGTAGGATGAAGAATTCGCACGGCAGAGAGTCGCCTTGTCTGAATCCTCGTTTGGTATCGAACGGCTCGAAGAGGTCCTTCCCGGTCTTGACGTAGCTGTTGATCTTGCTCAACGTCACTTTACACAGTCATATTAGTTTTGTGGGAATACCCAATTCTGACATAGCGGCATAAATGCAGAAACTTTTTATCCTACCAAAAGGCTCCGTATCAGTTCTTCGCCGCGGTATTTGAATAGCTCGGCCGGCAATCCATTATTGAATCACTTAACTAAATTAAGGTAGCTCAGATGCTTAGGCTTCAACTTATTATTGTAACCTTAGTGTTTTCTTAAGTTATTATATAGCCTTATCATCTATTGGACTGAAGAATGCTGCAAATATTATAAAAAGAAACATACAAACGAAGCTTAGGCTAAGTTAGGTAATCGATGAATCTCCCTTGTACTGTGTGTACCCGAGAAACTTCTAAATGCGAATCCCCAGAGCCTCTTAGATCGACTAACCGCTTTGAGCCTACCACAAGTAGATATTTCAAATAGGTTGTCAGACTAGCAAAAGCCGAGCAATAGAGCTGAAAGAGACAAAATAATTACACCCGCCTTCCTCTACACAGCTTTGGCGAAGAGCGTACAACAAAATATTTAGCCGCACTGCCTGTGAACCTACTGGACAGTGTCCTGCCAGAATACCTATCATAAGTGCAGTGAGATTGACTCTGCTAGGAGCTGGTGGTGCGGAGAGTCTCTTACGATTCATTCTGAGCTAGAAGGACCTCGCAGTCGCCCAAATTCTGGTTGTTTTCCAGTGCTTCTGAGCTCACTGGAGATTCGAAGGTGTAATGCAAAAAGCTTTTGGAATAAAATGAGAGAAAGGATGTACTACCCAGCAAGCTTATCGGTTTTGCAGTATTTGATGATTCCACTATGGCCGAACACCCACACAAGTCTAATATGCAAAAAAACTTAAACCTATTACTTATGAGGTCATATACTCTTTGACTATATTTGAGCGCACGGTCCGCGAGCTGAAAACTAGTTTAGACCCTCGGCTATCGGAGTGAATGCACACCTCTCTGAACGAAGTTGTACTTCGGAACAGTACATCTACTGTTACAGTGATGGCAGACGTTAATAAATATTATTTTCCGTTGTATTCCTGCTCGCTGCACTATTTGTATAGCCTTATGGATATTTTATACATATACACTGGCAAATTTGAATGATTGCCACATCTTTCTTCAAAGTAAAGGATATTAAATTCGTATCACACTTTAAACTACCACCGAAAATTTCGAGATTCCGAAATCTTTATAATCTGATACTGAATTACACGTGTTTTAATAAACATTTTTAAGAATCTATCCATTAAGTCAATATTATTTTATTTCGTGATCCCGAAACCAATATTTTTAAATCCCGAAATTTACATACATATTTGTGCTTACTTCAAGTTTGATGATTTATATATTATTATAATATATATAAATTATTTTTTTTTTTATAAATTATTACACCAAGTGGTAAAAGTTTCTTCCAATCCACTATGGGGAATTTGGCCGATTTCATGGTATTAATTAATAACTTTTAAACTAAGTAAGATTTTTCGAAACGGTTTTTTTATTATTGTTATAGACACCGATAGGAATGTTTTTAAAAAAATGGGCGTGGCTCCGCCCCTTCCCTGATGAAATATTATTTATTAACTTTTAAACTAAATAAGATTTTTTGTAACGGTTGTTTGTATTAGTCTTATGGAGATCATTGGAAATAGTTTTTTGGTAAAATGGGCGTGGTTCCGCCCTCCCATTTGGATAAATTAATCAAAAACTTTTTAAATAAATAAGATTTTTCAAAACGGTTTTTTTTATTATTGATATGAACTCTGTTGGAAATAGTTGTTGTATAAATGGGCGTGGTTCCGCCCTCCCAGGACGAGAAACAATTTTTTTTATTTCATATAGCAAAGTTGATAAAGTGACAACTAAATAATACAATAATAAGTTTATAAAATATTTTCATTCTCAAGGTCTTCGTCAAACATAAAATAAAAAACGTCAATTTCATCTCCAACTTCCTCAATTTGATCCTGGCCTTCAAAATTGCACAATAAAACGCTTAAAACTTCTGAAGGAAGTTCCATACTTTTATGCTTCCGAATTCGCTTCATAAGGTTTGTTGAAGAAATGACAGGATCAGAAGTGTCTAAGGCTCTGTTGAAAACATCCATGAAATTATTAACACGACTATGCTTCCGTGCGTGATGCAGTCTATCTGCTTTATAAATTTTGTTGCGTGCTTCCGACGCTTCTTCTCCGAAATATCCAACGGGAAGTATTGTATTTTCCATAATTTGCCTTGAATGGACAATTATTTTGTGAACAGTTGCCGTCATTGGCAACCATGGATAACAATCCACAATTTGTTCCCCAGTTTTAAAACAAAATTGTTCAAATTTCTCCAAATCATTGAAGCGGACTTAACCCGTGTTTTAAATTATCTAAAAGTGGAACAAACTCGAGGCACTTAAAATTTTTGTTGGCAAGGAAGTCCTTAGGTGTTGCATTACATATTGGGCATGCTTGAGAAGACGTTGTATTTGTCAGTGCATTGAGCACTTTTCCATCTATGACAGTCAATTGAAGTTGAAATTTTATGTAAATGCACTGCCTGTCGTTGAACATTATTTTGCATGGTAAAAGTTTCTTAATTTCTTCTTTGATGTTCAGGTCCTCTTTTAATATGGCTTCTCTTGTTTCTTTCAAAAACTCCAATTTGAGAGGGCGGCAAAATCTTATCGACTGTGGAGTACGGTTATTCCATAAAACAAGTCCAGAAGCATCAATTAATCGAAGAGGCATACGGTTGAGGCAAATAGGCATGCATCTGAATCGCATGATCCTTGGTTAGCATAGGCCTGGTTATAGTTCGACTGCCCGGTACTACCATCGAAACCCATAACTTAGGATTAAATCAGCTGATATAAAATCCACCTCCTGCTGCCTCATCGTATTCATAATTACTTCTTCTTGAAGCACAACAATTCGAGTAGCCGTATGACTTAAAAGATATTTCATTGGGACCATTGCTACAGTATCGCTAATGTATATATTAGCAGGTCTACAAAGCTTTTTTTGTTCCACAACATCTTTATATAGAGGGTATATTTCGGCATCTCTGTGCTTAGCATCGTCCCTAATTGCGCAATACTGCTCCTTGCTTAAGCCTTGATCTAATAAAAGGGCCAATGCTTCGTTCTTTGATGCACGAATAGGCTGCTGAATAGGGAATTTCAAAATCTCCCTTATGTCCTTTGCCTTTTCCGGACTAATTGCAAGAGTATTAAGGACTACAGAAAGATCAATGAGGCCCTGAGATCGCGCAGCTTTACTGGCTGTTTGAATTAACAAGGAGACGTTGCATTCGTGTGATTTAGATAGAGCTGCAGCTTCTTTCCTCTGTGCTTCTTCTCCGAATAAGCCAATTTCGGGCGTCCAATTTGACGTTTCTCGATTTGATTCGATTCAGAGAAACAAAGTTTTATTGCACTTTGCAGCCAATTTGCATACTTCTTCTCAAAATATATTTTGTTTCTCTTGCATATCTTCCATTTACCATTTATATTTAGGCAAAATAAACTGCTTTTCTTTTTCAAATAGTTGTTGTGTTTTACAACATCAATGTTTCTACTTATTTTGCTCGAAAGAAAATCAAGAATTGATCTTTCTTGGTTTGAGTTCTCCGTCTCCTTACGCCATACTTCAAAAAGCTTCGCGTTCGAAAACTCGAAGATACCTGACAAAAAAACGAAATTACGCAGATTGTGCGCATTTGTGCACATTGAGACAAATTGCCTTTTATTCATAATTAATGGCTCTACGACATATACTGGACTTACACTGTTACAACGATACGTATTTTTTGTAAGTCTACGTAAAGTTAATTTTTTTTTTTTCAAAAAATTACCCTTTAGACCTGTTTTAAAATTGGCTAAATATTAGTAAGACAGGAACATATCAAAAATATTAGTACCCACAACATATAATACAAACAAGTTATGAGTGTTTTCCATCATAAATTGAATTAATAACTTGTTTAACTTTTAAGTATCGCACTTTCAAAGTAGCTAACCAAAATCTGCATCTTCTCAACCATGTGCTTTTGGGCTGCAACAGCTGACTTTAACAGTGCATAGCCTTAACAGTGCACTGTCAACTAACATTTTTGGTATGGAGTCATATGGAGCCATGTGTATTTAATATGTTTACATAAAAAAAAACCCAAATATTTAAACTTTGATAAAATGACTAAATACCATGAAATCGGGCAAATTCCCCATAGTGCAATCCTGCCATTCAAACCTGAATAGAAGCTGACAGAAAATATCCAAAAATATCTACAACTTATTTAAACACATTTGACACTTATTTGGACAGCATATTAGCATTACTGAACCCCCCACCTCGCTTATGAAAGCGCAAACATGTCCAACCCAAATCCACTAAATCGAATTTGAAGTGAAAATTACCACATTGAGTTAAGTTGAAGCGAAATAAATAAATCGCGCTGAGCACTTGTTAGCCGAAACCCGTCCAAAAACAAAAAGAAAGACATTTCAACTACTTGCCACAGCTAAAATATGGCATCAAGTAAATATTTGATGACTTACAACGTGCCACGGACGGTCACTTGCCGC
The DNA here is from genome assembly GCF_023373825.1 of Bactrocera dorsalis. Taxonomy (NCBI): domain Eukaryota; kingdom Metazoa; phylum Arthropoda; class Insecta; order Diptera; family Tephritidae; genus Bactrocera; species Bactrocera dorsalis. Next base: position 96,811,432 of record NC_064303.1, read on the forward strand.
ATGCCACACTTGCCACTTGCCGCTTGTTTCCTTCAGCTTGCCACTTGCCACCTCCTGTTTGCCGCTTGTTACTTGCTCATAGAATCTACAGCTTATATTGCCACTGTCCTGTTAACCTTCACTCATTTCGCAGCGTCTCTCACGCGCTCTCCGACTGCCTGCCGCCTACCAGACCGGCCATCAATGCGTCGTAAAGCGTTCGGGGTTACGCGTTAAATGCCGTCTAAATTATAATTTATGGCACTTTTTTATTTTCGGCGCTGCAACAGTAACAACAACAAAGCAGTCATGTACTTACATGGCAAGTTTCGTAACAATTTTCAACAACATGTCGAAGCGATATGGCAGCACTGCAGCACTTCCTTTGCAACTTTTGAGTTTATTTTTTTGCTTCTTTGCCTTTTTCGATTTTTTCACATCAATGTTCATTTCGTTTTTGCCTTTTCGGTGCGACTTAAAAAATAAACGAAGTGGATTTGCGGCTGTTGTTGTTGTTGCTGGCTCTTGTTGTTGTGGTAAAGTGTTGAAAGTGGGATTTACACTTGTTACTTTAATGCTAGAGTTTATTTCGGCAATTCGGAGTAGGAAAGTGGTGTGGCAAGGGAACGTATTTTATGCGGGAGTCGCACACATACACCTACACAAACACTTACACATGCAAGCAATTACATGTGGACATATTTATATCCATATTATACTCGCTTTAGTATATTGCCACATCCTGTTTGCCTCTTCTACTTATGCAGCTGCCACTTCGGCAGCCTTGCTGCGCGTACTTACAAATGTACGTATGTCTGTGTGTGTTTGGCATGTGTAAATGTGCGCGTGCAATAAATTTTCGTTCCATATTGAACTTAATTGATTTATAAATGTTTGGGTCAATTGCCTTAAATGTTGGCTGCCGGGAAATTGCTGCTGCAGCAATTTCAACGTCACCTCCCTTCGCGTCTTTCTCTCTCACTTTGGCTACGTCGGTGCGAATATCTTCACAGAATATGCTTACATACTTACACCGAAGTGTTTTCATATGAAATTCCCTCGCTTTCGCCGTTTGTTGCTGTTGTTGTGCATCCTTATTGGCTTCTCTTGATTTGTGTTAAGTGGTTTTTTGGCTTTTTCTCACCGAAACTTTTTCCATTTTGCTCTCTTTTCTGTCACTTTACTTGTGTCGCTGGCTTAGCTTGTGGCTTATCGGTTTTCGTATATTGTCATATCGGTTTGTAAAAACATATATATTGTCTTATTGGCTTCTCGGCTAATGGTCTTTTTGGACTTAGCAGTTGATTGGAAAAATATTGCTTTATAGCCAGCTCTTGAGTGCTTTGTTGGTGTATATGTGAAAATTTTTATATATTTATATTATATATTAAAGATATGTGTGCATATGTGTGTGTGTTCTTATAACCACAACTCAATTTATACCATTTTAGTGGCATTACCAGCTTATTGCACTAAAAATGCTGAGCAAATTCGAAGGCAACAATAAATCAATTAAAGTGAACATTTCTAAAATTTAGAAATTTTTCAGGCAATTTAATCGATTACGTTATATAATATGAGATAGTTATAGATGTGAAGTAACGAGAGTGTAATATATTTTACTTAGATGGTTTTATGCTTCTAGCCGAGTCGTGTTTCAACTAGCTGAGCAATATTGGATAAGTTCAAACGGAAATACTTGTTCCTTCCGTTGGTTGCCTATTAACCCAAATATTTTTTACGTTGCCGTACTTTTGAATACTTGTGTTCAAGCATTTGACCCATAGACTTCGCGTGGGCTTCGCAGGCGTTGGTCACCAACTAGCTTATGTTCGACCCCGAGAACTTTTTGACCTAGAGTACTTCGCTGGAGATCTATTGAACTACTTACCCTCATCAAAGTTCATCTTTACGCGATCGTAGGAGACACTGTTCAACAGACATTCAGGCGGTAAGGTTAAAAAGTCAGACACTGGTTGTCAAAGTAGTATGGAGGAGGGTGAGGTGGAAACATCCCGGCACTTTCCCATCCATTGTCCAACCTATGAAAGACTTCGGCTACAGCATATCGATATTAGCTTCGACAAACCAGGAGCCATAGCCAAAACACATTAGCCGTCTCAACAAATATGTAACCGACAACGGACTGGCGTTCTAAACGGTCCCAAGTGAGACACCTGTTAGAACCGGCCTCTTAACATAAGTTCCCTAACCAAACCTAACCTAAACCGCCTTATTATTCTAAGAAATATCAATTTCATTAGTGGTTTTATTATTTCTCGACCAAGAGTTTTAATTACCACTTTGCAAATTATCCGTACTTGATTTCATTCGAAAACGGTGATTCAGATCTTACCCGACATTTTTTATACCAGATATCTAAGCATCCACATCGCTCCCGCTTAAAAGTTGGGTCACAATTGGTATTGTTATCAATTTCATGCAATCCACCTCAAAAATTTTGTCCTACCTCTACTACCTCAAAGAAGGTAGGTTGACGGAAGTAGAAACGATTGTTCCTAATGCTCCGACTCTCCACAAATTTTGCTCAAAGGTATATATTAGCCAAACTATGAACTCATTGACTACTTGTTAGTAGAGACAATATAACATAGGTAGTTAGTTCGGAAACTATTAGTCATGAGACTTTTAGAACCATGATTTCGAGCAATCCTTCAAATGTTCTTCCATTACATATTTCCAGTACTGTTTGGTACCTTTTTCGCAGCTTTATGAAACCCAAAAGTTTTTTTTATAGAAATTTATATCCCAGGTTAGGTTAGGTCAGACTCAATGACTGAACCACAATAAAGGGATCGCATTTGGTCTATTATTTACAGTACTTTATGAAGCCAGAAAAAAACTCCTTTAATCAAGTTTTATAATCAAATCGAATTCAGGTCTAACAAATCTGCTATACGTTTTATTTCTATTCCCACCAGCTTATCGGGATGTCTTCTAGTTTAAGCTAGTAAGAATCGCTTCAACAAGGGAAAAGCTAAAGTTAGTGAATGTGAAGAGCGCACCAAACCGCTTGCGACCCACATTGGATCAAAAATATCTGGCGACAGCGCCAGAACTAATGGTAGCAAAGCGCCGTCGTCCAAGCTCCCTCAAAACCCAGCTACTTGTTCCAATTTTGTTGATAGTGGATCTTAAGTGCCTTCTTTGTCAGTTCATCGGCTTTACAGTTAATAACAATTGGACGGCGGTCTTCCTTAGATAGCAAAGGTATACGCTTCCCTCTTTGTTAACTAGTTTGTTAACTTCTCTCTTCGTTAACTAGTTAACGGTAAGTTTGTGATCTCAAGGTAATCGTCGCCCTCCTATCAGAGTGGTTTGTCACTTTTTTGAATGAGACCTCTACTTTTCCCAATTCAACACTCCTTGCATTGCTTGCTCTCTCCTCGATATTAGGCTTCCATGAAAGCTTCTTATGTAGTATCCGCAGACTGAAGGAGAATATTTCGTATCTGTGTCGGTTCGTATTCTAAGGAACATGCAATTATATGGAATTCGAAAAATTACTTAATGCAGAAACTTAGAGGTCGAGCCTCTGGGCTCAAGAATGTTTTTTTGCTTCATTAATAGAGCATTTAACAAAGATTTAGTGTTATTTTTATATTCTCTCTTATCGATACAATTATGGTGTAAGATATAAGAATTTATTTTTAGCATTTTTCTCCCATTTCCTTAATCTGAATTTATAGGATCGATCTTTTTGTGCGGCATTTCTTTTCTTTCCCCGGTGGGTACTGCGCAGAATACTGTCTCTATGTTATTCTTCAGATCGGTAAATTCTACTTGAAAGTCTTGATGGTCGGGCAATGGGACGGCTGTTCCATCATCAGCGATTGGGAAATCGGGTTCACCATCTCCTGGGGTCATACATTCTCTGTCATTCAGCGTGTTGAAGAATTGTTTCCTCGATAATTTCAGTATGTTCTGGGCATCAATCACTATATCATCTCAAGAAGTTCTAAAAGAGTATGCTCCGGTCTTAAAACCTTTTGCTAGTCGCCGCATCTTTTCGTAGAACTTTCGAGCATTACTCCTTGCGGCCAGCCTGTCTAGTTCTTCATACTCACACACTTCGGGCTCTATCTTGTTTTGTCTGCAAATGCGTCTCGCTTCTCTCTTCAACTCGCGATATCTATCCCATCCCGCACGTGTTCTGGTCGTTTGTAACGTGGCGAGGGAGACAATCTGTTTTCTCTGTTTTTTCCACTGCGACATAACACTCCTAATCGTATAAGCTGTTATTTTGCCTTGTCCGAAAACCAACGGTTTTGTTTGCAGCTCTACGTAAGGAGTTTGGAATGCGGGAATTTTTAGGATCATATAACATTTCGAATGACCAACTTTTTCTAAAGCTAACCTCAGTACAGTTTAATTCCCATTTGCAAAACGTTTGATAAAGAAAAACTCTCCAGCATAACTGTATAATTTTTATACTCTCGCAACAAAAGTTGCTAAGGACAGTATTATAGTTTTGTTCACATAACGGTTGTTTGTAAGTCCTAAAACTAAAAGAGTAAGATATAGGGATATATGTACCAAAGTGATCAGGGTGACGAGTAGAATTGAAATCCGGATGTCTGTCTGTCCGTCCGTCCGTCTGTCCGTCCGTCCGTGCAAGCTGTAACTTGAGTAAAAATTGAGATATCATGATGAAACTTGGTACACGTATTTCTTGGCTCTATAAGAAGGTTAAGTTTGAAGATGGGCAAAATCGGCCCACTGGCACGCCCACAAAATGGCGGAAACCGAAAACCTATAAAGTGTCATAACTAAGCCATAAATAAAGATATTAAAGTCAAATTTGGTACAAAGGATCGCATTAGGGAGGAGCATATTTGGAAGTAATTTTTTTGGTAAAGTGGGCGTGGCCCCGCCCCCTATTAAGTTTTTTGTACATATCTCGGAAACTACTATAGCTATGTCAACCAAACTCTATAGAGTCGTTTCCTTCCGGCATTTCCATATACAATTCAAAGTAGGAATGGCAGAAGGAAGCTGTACCCAGGCTTTTTTTAAAAATTGAAAATGGGCGTGGCGTCGCCCACTTATGGACCAAAAACCATATCTCAGGAACTACTCGACCGATTTCAGTGAAATTCGGTTTATAATATTTTTTTAACACCCTGATGACATGTACGAAATATGGGCGAAATCGGTTCACAACCACGCCTTCTTCCAATATAACGCTATTTTGAAATCCATCTGATGCCTTCTCTGTATAATACGAGTATGTATATACATTAGGAACCAAAATAAAAAAAAATATGTAAATGACGGATAATGAAATCTCGATTATCACCTTATCATGCGAGAGTATAAAATGTTCGGTGACACCCGAACTTAGCCCTTCCTTACTTGTTTCTAACATTTACGTGCACTCCTATCCACCCAGCAGTGCTTTTCAAAATACGAATTTTAAATTTTGAAATATGTATAATAGCCGTTAAATACAGAAGAAGTAGTTTAAAACTTTTGTCCACCAACTTAGTAGATCACCTACAACTTTCCCCAAACCCAATTTGTGTTTTCACCGCTCACACTCTCACGAAGTGAATGCGAGCAAAACAAGTCAAAAAAGTTGCAAGAATTGTCCGTCGCAACGCAAAGAGATAATTGCATTCCGCGTTGGTTAAGTGCAAAAATGCAACACGAAACGTGCGAAATGCGAGCTCAGCGGAGACTTCAAGCCAAAGATGACAGACGACCGACACAATGACAACCCAACTCGTGCGCGTTTATGGATAATATCTAAGGATTTTGCTGATAGAAGACAGAATAGAAATGCAGAACAGCTGCAGCGAAGCATCTTAATGACATTTGAAGCGAGCGCTGAAGAAATTGAATTGATTATGCGGTAATGGAAGTTGGCGTTGAACAAAACACACAAAAAAAAAGAAAGAATAAAGCAAAAAATGAGCACATCAAATGAAATTGAGATAAATAAGACGGGAAGGAAAAGTTTCAGCTGCTAATAAAGTCTTGACAAAAGTTTGTGGAATACGTGGCTCTCATTTAATGCGCAAAATTAACTATAGGGTGATTTTTTAAGAGCTTGATAACTTTTTAAAAAAAAAAAAAACGCATAAAATTTGCAAAATCTCATCGGTTCTTTATTTGAAACGTTAGATTGGTTCATGACATTTACTTTTTGAAGATAATTTCATTTAAATGTTGACCGCGGCTGCGTCTTAGGTGGTCCATTCGGAAAGTCCAATTTTGGGCAACTTTTTCGAGCATTTCGGCCGGAATAGCCCGAATTTCTTCGGAAATGTTGTCTTCCAAAGCTGGAATAGTTGCTGGCTTATTTCTGTACACTTTAGACTTGACGTAGCCCCACAAAAAATAGTCTAAAGGCGTTAAATCGCATGATCTTGGTGGCCAACTTACGGGTCCATTTCTTGAGATGAATTGTTGTCCGAAGTTTTCCCTCAAAATGGCCATAGAATCGCGAGCTGTGTGGCATGTAGCGCCATCTTGTTGAAACCACATGTAAACCAAGTTCAGTTCTTCCATTTTGGCAACAAAAAAGTTTGTTAGCATCGAACGATAGCGATCGCCATTCACCGTAACGTTGCGTCCAACAGCATCTTTGAAAAAATACGGTCCAATGATTCCACCAGCGTACAAACCACACCAAACAGTGCATTTTTCGGGATGCATGGGCAGTTCTTGAACGGCTTCTGGTTGCTCTTCACCCCAAATGCGGCAATTTTGCTTATTTACGTAGCCATTCAACCAGAAATGAGCCTCATCGCTGAACAAAACACGCGCGCGAAACACATTTCGAACCGAACACTGATTTTGGTAATAAAATTCAATGATTTGCAAGCGTTGCTCGTTAGTAAGTCTATTCATGATGAAATGTCAAAGCATACTGAGCATCTTTCTCTTTGACACCATGTCTGAAATCCAACGTGATCTGTCAAATACTAATGCATGAAAATCCTAACCTCAAAAAAATCACCCGTTAGTTTACGTTTCTTTTTTTACGAGCACCAAGATAATGGCGAAGCGTAGAGGACATAATTGTATGGTGGTTGTTGGATATGTCACGAATTTTTATGTACAAAAACTGACATTATTATTTAGCTCGATATAGTCCAATAGCACCTCTTCTTAACTTTATGCAGTTCCAAAGTTCAGGTTTCCCAAAAAAATCGTATATCTTGTAAAGAAGTTTGTAGAAATACAGTTCTTTCCCCGGTCCGGACTCGAATTCATTTTCTGTCAAAAAATGTCGAGTTGTAGCTCAAATTTTTTGGCAAATGTAATTCCTTCAACTTGAACTATATAGTTCTGACTGAAACTTTGCTGTTTTGAGCTTTCTATAAAGCTAAAACAGATTTTAGTATATAGTATATTACTTTGTTCAAAAATTATGGGATGTTTATGTAAAAGCCCTAGGGGCATGCGAATATTCGAAATTTCGAATTATTCGACGAGAATCGAACCGAATTATTCGATCCGACATTCGACCCGTATATTCGCATTATTCGAATAGTTCGAACTATTCGAAATATTCGATATTTGACTCGAATCCTTAGATTCGATTCGACTCGAATCGAACTGGATTCGCATACCCCTATAAAAGCCTGACAACTCCTCCTCAAATAAGTAAAAAATTTATGATTAACCTTTGACACCTTCTAGAACCTTGTTGGTTGGTTGAAAAGGGAGATTGCAAGAATGCCTGACCTCAAGAAAAGCAGTCCACTCATTGTCCTCCTGTAAGAGCTCCAACTAATCACTATTCAACTACTTGTTGTATTTGTTAATATTTCTTTAATTTTGGATATCCAATATATTTTAGATTGAAACATTGAAAGCCTTGAAAGATATTCCGCCTCAAACGGAAAATTCTGGCGTCTCATCGTCTTCCGAGCATGCTCTTCATTCTACCTATCCCGCATTACAAAGTTTCTGAAAAGGCGATCTTAGGGGTGTGTGACCTACAATGTTACTTTAAAGTGTTCACAATGTTACAGACATAATAAAACGTTTTGTTTTTGAGACCAAAACTGGATACCCTGCTCGACTCTGTATTTGCTAATGATGAGGGCCAAAGTTACTGAAAATGATAGGATCGAAACGATATAAATGTATTTCTAAGCCTTTGCAGTCTCTACTTGGTAAGTAGGGAGAAGTTTTTTCTTAGTTCTAGAGCATCCTCTATTGACACCTATTTTTCATAAGATATCTTTTCATGTTTGAAATATACTCGAAAACTTAACGTTGACCTTGGACGTTTGACTTCTTGAGAATTTCCACCCTATATATGATATTTGCCTTGGTCAAGAACTTAATTTTGATCGTTCAGTTTATATAACAGCTATATGCCTAAGTTGTTCGATATTGGCAGTTCCGAAAAATGAGCTTCTTCTTGGAAAGAAAAGAACGTATGCAAAATTTCAGATCTACATCTCAAAAAACAACAGACTAGTTCACATACAGGGTTTGTCCGGAAAGTAATAGGACTGAGTCGATTTAAAAAAATGCATTGAGCCAATCGTTACAATTCTTTTAAAATTTTCCAAAAGGCTCCTTCTGCGTCGATACAGCGCAGCCAGCGAGATTTCCAAGGATTGAAGACGTCACGGAAGGTATTCTCCGGAATAGCCTTGGACTCCCTCTGTCGTGTCAAAATGTTGCCTTTCATCGCTGTTCACAAGAAAGGCACTATGAGCCGTGGTGTTATCGTGGTGCTACTTTCAATAGGCTTCGATATCGTGTCAGACCCGATTGACCCTTCGTTTGAGTCCCTTGAGGACTTCCACATAAAATTTGGCGTTGACGGTTTGTCGAGGAGAAACAAATTCATGGTGGATGATGCCTTTCGATGTCAAAAAAGACAATGAGCACCGTTTTCACTTTGGATTTACTCATTCTTCTGGTCTTCATCACCGACGTCTTCCCGGCCCTCCAAAAAGGCCTGGTGCCACCCAAACACACCACTTCTTGCTAATAGCAATATCTGGGTAAGCCTGCTTGATCATATCAAACGTCTCTGTCGCAGGCTATGACAACTAGGTATATCCTATAGGGGTCCCATATCGACGGCTCCGAAAAGAAGCAAATATATATATACTTTATAGAGTCTTCGACATTTCCTTATGGGTGTTACGAACTTCGTAACAGACTTAATATACCCTATTCATTGTGGAGGAATCGAAAACAGCCTGCCTTATCCAACCACCCTCTCAGTAATAAAAGTAGCGACAAAATTTAATAAATATGAAAGTGATATATTTTTCTAGAAAAAGAAAGCAAACAAAAAAGCAAATATAAAACTCACACAACCGAGTTAGGTACATAAGCTCATACAGAGTCACATGTGAAGCTGTTGTTTCCTTCTTAGCGAGTGCACTTATGCGCTTTACGCCACTGTGCTTTATGCCAGCAACGCGACAATAAGTCACGTTTTCAATTGTTGTGTAAAACGCCCGAATATGTGTGGAAAATGCGCGCGAGATAAAATGAAAATTGGCAAGAATTTCACGGAGCGCAGCTGCGGCTCAGCGAAATGCCACATGAAGATGCGAAAAGAAAACTATACGAGAATAATAAGTGCAAATAAAATCGTGCACATACTTAAGTATGTAAACCGATTTACATACATACATATATACAACAATAAAAATGTTGCTACCCATTTCCTTGCAGCAAACTCCTTGCAACTCCTCCGTGTGCGCCACACGGTAGAGCCTTGCCAAAAGATTTGAAAACCCATTTCACGCTTTAATGATCTGGCATTGAGTGGAGCAGTGAAAGCGGCCAACTAAAATAAAAATATACACCGACATTAACAATAACAATAAAAAGCGACAACAACCAAAATTGTTGTTTAACAAAACAAATGGTGTGTTTGACAAAAAAAAATTGTAGTTTCACCGTTATTTGACAGCCCGGTTGAAACTAAAAGTGGCGGAAAGCGGAAGTGCTTACGAAAAATATATTGTATATACCGTATATACTTGCATATCTATATGCATACCTTTGTACATGTATATACACATATATGTTGCTTTTGTTCGATATATCCTCTCGCATTTCCTCTTCCACCTCTCCAGTTGCTCTATTCACTTGGTCGCAGCTGTTTTTCACGCCGTCATCGTCGCCGCCGCCATTTATAGTTACACTTCGCCTCAATTCTCAGCGTCAAAATGTCTCCAAGCATATACAGCGAGTGTGTCTCAGCTCCTTACTCACCTTTCATTGCTTTTGTTGTGCACCTACTCGTGCTCATTGGCCAGTTGTGTCTGGCTGCTGTCTACACGTTGACTTTTGCCGACTTTATTCCGCACAACTTTTCATTTTTTTCCTTTAAACTGATGTTTCCTTTATGCTAAAATATTAGGAATATTTTTCCTTTTCCGTGATAATTATTATATTTTCACATAAAAATGATCAGACCCTGTATTGATCAACTGCGACAGAAAATGAGGAACTGAACATATATCTGCCATAAAACGTTAGGTTTAGTTAGTCTGGTAATCTCATGAGCCACACATAGACCACTTAAGTGCTCCAAGCGTAGTCATGTCTATGAGGAACCATTATACTTACTAAAGATGCTCATTGTCTCACTCGACCCGAGTGGCAGTAAGAACTATATATATTTTCGATCTACTGTTTTTCATGTGATTTTTGCAGTTTTTCAATTAGTTAGATCGTTCCATCGTGTGTTCTGGTTTTTCTTGCCAAGTTGTCATATAGAAAATGCAGGGTTTGGGTGACAACCGTACACCATTCTTGACAATTTCGTCCACTACCTGGTACCCGGTAATAGTGCTATCGCTTGGTTCTGGCGACACTTTCCACTGCCGCCCTATTTTCCAAGACAATTTTGCCCGTGGTTAAAGCCTTGATGACTGTTTAGCTGTCCACGTAGATGTTAACTCGAGAGTTCTCTGCTCATGCATAAGAGACTAGTTCCGCAGCTTAACCAATAGCAAAGACCGCTGCTTTGAAATATACTGCAGTCTTCCGACAGCTGAAAAGGCTTCATTATGCCTAACTCTTAACAGTAGAACCACATACCAACACCGTCGTATAAACGTCATCCGTGTAAATCAGCTCACATACGTTTACGCCAACCATTTTTTCACCAATTTGTGAAGGACCGGATACTTTGGAACTGTCTCCAAAATTGGCGCGCTTCAAGTATTGGTTTCTTATTTTCTCCAAACTTATAAATATTTTGCTTTCTGTCAACATTTTCCTTGTCTCGATTTACAGTTAGAATTGTGGTTTTTACATTTTCCGCTGTTGTTGCCCACTTGCTGCTAAAAGGAAAGTGTCTGTTACTACTGTGTAATATTGCCATATGTATACAGGTTCTACACATTCGCTTTTATTTTCGACAAGTATAGTTTAGAAAAAATATTGCAATTTTTACATAAAAGAATGGTGTTTTGGCAATTGTATGTACAAGTGCAAGCTCAATTCTCAATTCTGTTGCGTCAAAGCGGAGATGCTTCAACCAGCAAAGCCACATATGTATTTTCCTTGTATGGTTAGTTAACCGGTGATCAGCTGCGTGTCACGAAATTCCATCCAGCAGAAATGCTATAAAAATGCACTGTGAAAAAAGGTATGCTACACCTGCCACAAAATTCTTAAATGCATCTGTTGAGTCTTCGATGACGCGGGGTTGTCCGCATATGTGTACCTTACACTTTACATATCCCCACAGGAAAAAGTCTAACAGTCTGATATCACACAATCTTGGTACCCAATCGAACGGCCCGAAACGAGAAATTATCAGCTCACCGCAATGTTGTCTCTATAAATCCATTGATTCATGCGATGCGCGGGAAGTTACTCTTGCTGAAAGCAAATGTCGGCAAGATTTAGAGCTTCAATTTCATGTATCAAATAGTCAGTTATCATGGTGCGATAACGGTCGACTTAACGGTTACGTTTTCACCGGCATCATTCTGGAATAAATATGGACCGATGATTTCCCCGGCCCACAAACCAAACCGCTGTTTTTTCTAAATGAAATGGCAACTCTTGAATCTCTTCAAGTTGCTCTTCATCAAATGCCCCAACTTGAGTTGCTGCGAACGGCCCTGAATCGAACCTACACAGCTTCCGTGTACACTCTGGCCGTGGTATTCGGTCGAATATTATCCAATAATGAATGCTGAGTCTCAAGATGGGTGCTGGTGTTGCGAATAGTACCCTCAGTAGGCCGATTTTTTTGGCGAAGCGCGCGAAATATATTCTTTCTAGGACGTGAATTTACGTAATAAAATTGTACGATTTATAAACGCTGTTCAGTCGTAAGTCTTTCCATGTTGAAATGCTAAACAATACTGTCATTCTTCCCTTTTGCTATTTGTCGTCAATTGGAGATTCTAAGTGAAGTCGGTCCTTCTTCAAACGGAGTAGAGCTCTTCATCTTCTTCTGTTGCTCCATCGGGTACTGCGTCGAAAACTCTCAGATCTCGAGTATTTTTTTCCATTCGGACAAAATGACCTAGCCAGCGTAGTCGTTGTCACTTAATTCGCTGAACTAAGTCAATCTCCCTGGATTCCTCGTACAGCTCATCGTTCAATGCGATACTCGCCGTTACCAATACAAAGAACCACAAATCTTCCGAAGAACCTTTCTCTCGAAAACTCATAACACTGACTCATCAGATATATATGTTCATGATGTCATGAATATAAGAAGTGAATATGCCTATATTTGTTATAAATTAACTGCAATTTTTCTCCCAGCGTAACGCCAATACTGTGTTTGTCGCTACACGCCAGAATATCCCGACTAAATTGCAATTTTCTCACCATTGTAATGCCGTCTGTTTACACAAATTCTTGAGTTATAGGATGCAAGTATGTAATATGAATTTTTGATACACCTATGAGTCTCTTGTTACCTGTTCCCACACTTATTCACCACAAATGTTGGCAAGCAAATGCCATTTTTCTTCTACCACTTTCTACACTGACAGCAGAAATGTCACGATGTCACTTGTTGTTATTGTTATCAATATTGTTCTTTTTTTGTTTGTATAAAAGGTTTAACTGTTTTTATGTATGTATGTATTTGTATAATGTATATATTATTTCTCTATAAGCGTAACCTTCAAACTGCTGCTTTTATTGTCACCAACGAGAGGAAGAGTAAGAAAAAGGCGGCGATTTGTGTTTGTAAATTGGAAAGCGTTGCCAACCTACCTTCTTTGGTATGCAGATAAGCAACGAGCGCCAAAACGTATAGATATATGGTACTTAAAAAATAAAAAATATTTATTTATGTGCTTGTAATGTCTCAGGAGCAGCTGGATGCACGAAAACGTCACGCAGACGTGCATGCCATTTTTCATTGGATTTTTGTAATATTTTTTAACCCGTACTCACGCCAAAAAATAGCTTGGCAGCTCCCCTGCTGAGCTTGCGTAAAAAATGCAGCTGCGCTCGAGTTCTTTTTTATTTAAAAAGGTGAATATTTTTTCGTTTTTTCTCCTCACCCCCACTTTCTCCCGTCGATATAAAAAAATCATGAGTTTGCCAAGTTGCTCTTTTGAGTGACATTTATGCGATTATGCTAATACAAGTTTACTAGTTACTACTAGTTGCTAACTGTCAGTTAGCGGTTACTTGCCGCTGGCCAAGCAAACCCACCTGTCTGACATCCCACACACAAATTGTGATGCATAAATGCCTGCCGCATGCAACATTCTAACTGTATTGCAACTTGGCTGCAAGTTTATGCGATTTCTAAGTGAACTTCTGGAAAACTTTTTGACTTACCTGCTTAACAACTACATACACTTAAGTCTTCGGTGTACGAACCACGCTCACTCTCACCTTGACTCCCTCTTTCTTCCTCTCTGACTCTCCCTCTCTTCCTCATTCTCTCGACACTCCATCCGTCTCCACTCCTTTCCCGCGTTAATCGCCGTCAAACAACTATTAAAACTAACGAGTTTTTTAAAACTTTTCCTTACCTGCAAGTTTCTTAAACGCATTTTTATCGCAAAGCCATTTTTCTTGTGGCAACAACTTGCAGAAAATGAAAGAAAAATACGCGTAGAAAACAAAAAAAATCTCGGCAAAATCAACAAAGTAGCGGTACTTTTATTTTTCAATGTTACCGCTTGCAAAAAATTTGCATAAACGCATAAAAACTGAAAGTTGTCGTACAAGCAGCAGACAAAGAATCAAAGCTTTATGTTTATTAAATCGAATGCAGTTTATTCGAGATATAAGAATATCCTCCGCAGCCAACTTCACTTTGTGCTTAGCTAAGTGTATAAATGGTTCTTCCTTTGTCATGTCATTTTGTCGCATTATTTATGACACCTACACTGCCACTCTCCATTAAAAGTACTTTTACGAGTATGCTTTATTTGACTTTTAAGAAATGCCTAGTCGATCAAAGTTCGTAAAGATATATTCGCAGATAAAATGTTTTTCATACAAGGACTTGACCGATATCGGCGGTTCTGACAGATGAGCAGCTTCTTCGGAAGAAAAAATCCTGCAAAATTTCAGATTGACTAGGGAACTGAAATATAGATGGCAGAACTAAATCGACTCAGCTTTTTATACACATATTCTTTAGAGGGCATCCAACGTTTCCTTCTGGGCGTTTAAAGTTTATTGGAAAATGAATTTACCCTGTACAGGGCATTCAAATTAATACCAAATGAAATTCTCACAACCACAAAAGTATTTCTTTTAGATCAGCTGATAATAAAAACAGCAAGTGTAAAAGAGTTTAAGGGGTTATTCTAGTCTAGAAATTAAAAAAAATCCAATTTTTTTTTATATTTTCAAAGTTTAACTATTCAAGAATATGTGTACAAGAGGATTTTTCAAAATTCAAATTATTTTCGGAGATATAGGCATTTTTCTGACCCGGCATCCAAACTGGTTCGGCCGGAACGCGAAACTTTAAACGCGTTTTTCTCAAAACTGACTTTTTCGGAACGATGCCCACGATTTCTCAGGTTCTACTGGACCGATTTACTTGAAATTTTTATAGAGTCTTCTTTGTAGGCTTGTCTATGGTTGGAACTAGCCCCATCCCCAAATTTTTATTTTTATTATTTTTAAAAAATTCGAAAGGGTCAGAAAAAGTGATCCAAAGCCACTTTTTTTTTAGGCAGTCGCCATTTTGTGAAAAATTGTTTTTCCCACTTTTCCGTAGTTCCGACCATTGCGACATTATTCTAGATTAATAATCTTTTTTTCTTTTTGGTTTCAGATAACTAGGAGGGTTGAAATCATGGGCATGGTCATGTGGAAATTTTTAGAGACCCCCACTTCGTCAGCTCATAATTTTTGAAATTTTTTACTTTTTTAGTTTTTAATTTTTTTCTCTACTCTTCTAAAATAAACAAATAACTAATAAAAAAATGGATAGTAAAAATGTTAATTTCCTTTTTATACGACACTTTAAAAACTACCTGAAATTCATGCTTCTAGACTAGAATACCCCCTTAACTCTATGACCATTATCTTACGGTTTATTTTTATTCTTTGAAATATATTGTTTCGATGCTATGCTATGGTTGTTCTATCTGATACATTTCAACGCTTAATTATTAAAAAAATGTTGACTTCATTTACAATTTGAGGTATCTATTTCATTTTCTTCATGTGAATACTAATATCGGTGCAAAGTCCAACTTTACTCCTATCTCTAGAAACTCTTACTACTTATTTACTACTACCGATCCAAACAGAGTTAGATCACGAAATTAACAGCCCTTGACCCGCTCATTTCCGATACCGTAGAATTGGTGGTTGTGACTCTGTATTCAACCGTTTGTGAAATAACAAGTAACGAGGAACTAAGTTCGTGTATAACCGAACATTTGCTTGAAACTTGCAAAGATTAAAGCGAGGATCTTCATGTACATAAGGCTTGTTATTTTTATTGGGTCTAGGGCGAGTTTATACCCAATTTTATTCATTCTAAACAGAAATATACTGCGTTATAAGAAAAACTCGCTCTTTCGATTTTATTAAGATAGCTCAGATATTGTTCGATACATGCGGTATAAAATCACCTGAAAAATCGGAAATCTTTATATTAGGTATATGGGGTCGAAGGGACTATTGACCCGATTCAAACTATTTTTGATAGTATTATCAAGACAGGATTCTCTCCAATTTGCAATTATACGAGGCATGACAATTAAGTAATGAGACTATTCCATAAAAACCGAGAACCTTCGTCACGGCCGCCTGGATGTCCGTAATCGACTCAAAATAGGTTCCTTTGAACACCGATTTTTTTTAGGAACAAAAAAAGTCACAGGGTGATATGTCGGACGAATAAGGCGGCTGATGCAACACGGCGATCCCTTTAGAGGCCAATTACTGTGACATGCTGAGGGCGGCGTGGCACGGCGCGTTGTCGTGTTGAAGGATCCAGTTACGAGTGATGTCTGGGCGCACCCTGTTGACTCGTTTCGCAATCTTTCGAGTACTTGGCAATAGTAGACTTGATTCACAGTTTTCCCAGGTGGAAGGAATTCTTCTTAGACGATTCCACGGCTATCAAAAATGGCGGGGGGCAACGCGGACCATTGAATTTTAGCGTACGTTTCCGAAGCTATTTCACCAATCTGGCGCAAAATTTTATAGCGACGCGTTGCTCTTGATTTCGTTTTTGCCGCATTTTCGTGAAGAGCACTACAAACACACGTCTACTCAAGAACTTAGCGCAGCAGACGAACTAAACAAGCTAGAGCGATGGTACATATATCAATAGAGAGGGGAGGGATGCCGGAAAAAAAGAAAGGGAATTTCAAGATCACAGTTTACCACAAGCGCGGCAATAAAATCATTACTTAATTGTCAAACCTCGTATAATATATCTCACACATTGACCGATATTTTCGGTTAAAAATTAGCTATAGGTACTCGGGTCCACACATTCATACCCAGTGCCTTGAACAGTGTGGGTTCCATTCATAAAACTTTTGGTCATTAGGTGACAAAGTCTTCTACAAAGCTGTCTCAAATGATCTCGGAGGTAAAAGTTAATGTCTCTGGCGTATTTTGTTGATTTTTCGTGCTTTTAGTAGTTGTTAACTGTACCGTTTTATGGAGTGAGCGGAGTTATGATCCGATTTCAAACTGTTTGTAGGAATTCTTTTAGTAATTATTTTGAACTGTTTTGATTATTTTAGCTTGAATGGTTGGAGAAATTTCTACATTAAACCTATTAGAGGCCCATTTTTACAAATTTTTTTGCTGACAGGTGCAGGTGTTGTGGTTTTATGAAGACTCAGTTCTATGCCAATGATCCACAATCCACTGTAGTCTTTCAAAATTATATTTGTCGTGGGACAGCTGTTCGCTAGCAGAGGCACATTCAATAACCGGTCCTTTAAACTTAAAGGACTAGTTCAGGAGTATACAGACAGACGGACAGACGGATGCATGGACCTAGCTAAATCGAATCAGTTCGTCACTTTGGGTATTACAAAGATCCTAAACCTAATAAATAAAATATAAAACTCATTTACTTCACCATACTACCGAAATTCCATGCAAAATTTCACCAAAAAATATTACCTTTGAAGTATATTTATAGATAAGAATGTCCCGCTCTATGCAAACTAATTTTCTTAGCTGTGTTGGCTTTATTCTTCATTTGTATGCTTCTACTATATTCATTTTAGCCAACCATCCGTCGTCGCATATTTTGTTCTCTTGATTTGATGTGCTTTTGAAATTGCAAATCTGCATAAATCTCCGTAAAATCATCAAGCAATTGCTAAGTTTTCTCAATCTCTGGATTTTTCTTGAAGATATTTATTTTGTGCTCCCACTGCTTTTAGACCAGCTCTTTCTTATCTTTTGTTTTGACAATTTCTTGTTGTTGTGTGCACACGTAGCAGCTATAAAAATTCTGAGCGAATAACCAAATCATATTTTCATAACTTCGCTCCTGTTGTAGCTCCTTTCCAGGGGCAAAATTGCCAATTCTTTGATTGAACAAATTTGCTTAGCAAGCAATTGAATGCCGTTGAAGCAGCTGAGAGTTGTGGAAAACATTGTAATACTAATGCAATTGCAAATGTAAAACAAAAATGTAATGAAAATTCATTTGAATTTCAACTCGTTGTTCAAGTCAATTAATCAAATCAATTTACATAAATTTAGAAAGAATTTATGCACACCCATGCAAAAGAGATAAACTCGACTAATCAAGTAAACTAACTTCATTTACTAGGATAGCATAATTTATTGAAAACACAACTCTAATATGCTAAATAAGTACTTTCTAAGTCAATTGCAATACCAAAGCTAACTATCCATGTTAAATCAATGCCAATTTCATACATATTATTGACCAAATTGCAAAGCTAATACTGTCTTTGTATGTTTTTGTTGCTGTTAAATCAAAGCAAATTGCATATTAAAAGTTATATATGTTCATTGAAATTTAGGGAACAAAAGAAGACTTAAATTCACATAAAAGGTGTATTGGGTCAATTATCGTTGGTTGTAGAGCCAAAAAATACAGTCAGCAAACGCATAAACTGAGTATGGAATAGTATAAAATATATGGCTTTGCCATAGTACGTTGTTGTTATATACACACATACTGTTGTTGTAAGTATAGTGCTACAATTCATTGCTTGTTTATGAAAATCAAAATCCATTTAAGCCCTTGCAGCTGCACAAACACAGGCAATAATTGTAGGCATGCACTTGCCAGCATACACACAGGTTACGTATACGCCACGTCGCATAAACACACATGTAGATAAGTCCTTGTTTCTCAATTGAGTCACTTTCTAATAGCAACAGCTTGCCAATTTGTGTGCTGCCTCCTGCTTATGAATCATATGTGCATGTAATTGAATTGCTTTGCCAATGCTAACTTGAAAATTGGTAATTTTGTAATTTGAGTCAAGACAAACATAACCTCATTTAAATGCAAATGAGCGCACTGTATGTGTGTTGGCTAGCGTGTGGCTGGGTGACAGTTTTTTTTTGTAATCTTAATTCAATTGACTCAATCGAGAGAAGAGGCACACTCGGGAGCGCAAGTAATCTAACGAAGTTTGTTGACAAAAGTTAATGTTCTTCGGAAGATTTTTATTTTTCCATTTTTTTTTTTTCATTTTTCTACAGTTATTACAACAGTTTCCAATCAACAGCGACATGAAAAAATAATTTTCCATTACAAGTCTTCTGGGCTAAAGTGGCACGACATTGAATGTGGCGTAGTCACTGGAGAGTTTGAGGGTTGAACCCCAAAAGATGCTTGTGAAAATGTTGAATAAAATTAAAGAAGAGAGAAAGAGATTTTTGATGGAAGTAATCTTGGTTAGAAAATGTAAAAAATAATTATATAAAATAAAATACATATCCTTTGGGAAGTAGCTAATCTAGTCGACTCAAGGGTCACTGGGTAGACATTCGAAATTGGATCAATTGTGGAATGATATGCATGGAAAGTTATTAAAATCACCGATCGTTCAAGTCCATGCCTCCAAGTTTTTAACATGAAACAAGGAAAAAATTTAACTCCAGCTGCATCGATTTTCTAATACCCTTCAAAAAGCTATTTCTTGCAGTAAAAAGGGTAAAAAAATCCTTATCTTGACTTCTATCGGTCAGTTTGTATGACAGCTACATGCTATAGTGCTTCGAGCTGAACAATATGCTCGGGGATTGGAGCTTCGCCTTAGAAAATAATGTATGTCGAATTTCATGAAGAAACCTTCTCAAATAAAAAAGTTGTTCATACAAAAAGTTAATTTTTATCGACCAGTTTGTATGGCAGCTGTATGCTCTAGTAGACCGATATCAGCGCTTCCGACATATTAGTAGCCTCTATGGGAGAAAAGGATGTGTACACAATTTCTGAACTATATCTCAAAAACGAAATGACTACTTCGCGTATGTGGACATGTCTAAATCTATCTAAGACTCGAACCAAGGAGCGATAACGAAGCATATACTTAGGCGCTCACAAATTTATATTATTCACACTGACTTACAATGAAAATTTCGAGCTGAAGAATATACTTACGGTCAAAGAAATATATATTTAAGAAAAACTGGTACCTAATTTCAAAATATTATATCGTAAATACCATCCCTTTCGTAATATTTCATAGTCTACGCTACTGTTTCACAAGTTCAATTGAACTTTTTCAATTTTTTTTTGCACTTCTTCAGTTTACAAGCATTTTAAAAATTTGCCTATTAAAATAAACATTTTCCTCTGCACTTTAGGTCTAAAATGCTTGTACGCCTAAAAGTAGGCGCATGTAAATTGCCTGCTGAGATTGCAACAGCTGTGCTGCACAAAAAAAATTATAACATTTCTTTTCAGAGGAAATAATTTTTAAAAGCACAATTTTTCGCTCAGCAACCAAGGCAATCTTTCATAATGCACGCTACATACATTCTCAATCTAAGGTCAGCGATATTTTTCCAAAGGAGTTTTGCTCGCATTACATGCGTTGCATAATTTTGGGCGTATGCCAACTGCGCCAAGTGAAGCTGTGTGGCGGCTCGTTGCAAGCGCAGCAAATATGAGAATGTTTTCATATAATTTTTTCGTGCGCAAACACGAAAAGCAACAAAACACATTTGCTCAACAATTCAACTGTTTCTTCGTGCCACAGCCTCGCTGACCTGCCTACGCTCCAACTTCCGCTACTTCTGCTCTACCTTTTTGGCCGTTTTCTTCAATGATTGCGTGCGTGCTGTGCAAATTCGCCTTTGTGGTTGTGTTCTACAGCTGTGAGTTTTCTCAGCCAACTCGCCTAAGTCTCTGCATTTTGTCTACAAAGTGAAAATATGGCCTAAAGGCCATTCTCAGCCGGGTAGCCACCACTGAGTGCTTTGCTTTCTGTGTTCAAATCTTACATAATGCTTCTTCTGCTTTTTGTAAAAGCTGCTGGCTGCTTTCAATTTTCTGTTGTAATATTTGTGTGTGTTTGTAAGTAAGTTTTCTCTGTTTGTCTTTCATTTCTGGGGGGTATTTCTATTTGCATAGAACTAAAATATCCATTTTGAGAAACTTAAAATTTTCACCCGCACCATACTGTGTTGCTAGTACAAGGCCTGATTGATAAGACAGTGACTTCAACACTCAAAGGAGTTCTCAGTGGTGCAATATATTTTATATCTTATCGCTATTTCCAGTCCTGCTTTTCTCAGCTTTGATCCCCTTCTAATATATTTATCTTAAATCGGAATAAGTATAATCTCTGGTCGAACCGTAGAAATCAACCTCCTCAAAATTTGGTAGCGCATTCAAGTATATTTTTCCCTTATACCGCCGGTCTAAAATGAAGGTCAAAGGAGAGGTTCGAAATTCTCATTTAATATCCTCAAATATTCTCTGTGATATTGTCGACTAAAAATCAACCGTTTTCATGAGGGTCCGTTCTAGGGAAACAGAATTTCCTTCAGAACAATTGGTTTAATATGGTCTCCAAGAGCCAACCATTAATTATTTATTGGGGAATCAAGTCGAATCGAATCTATCCGAAACTCATCTCATTATCGGGCATATTCAGAGCTAATTGACCACATTTTGCCTAATAAAGTAGTTAAGCAGCGACTTATATAGGAAACTGAAGCCGAAACATTCTGTAAAGAAGTAAGTGAAGTCTACCACCATTAGCATTAACAAAAACAGCAGACCTAGATACTGAATCCGAGATATCAGAGTTCATCGAATCAAAGGATATCCACTGAAAAAATAAAGATTTCATTAAAAATTTATAAAATTTTAACTTTCCTATTATCAGCTGTCTTCGATTCACCACACATTGCAGAGTAGTTAATCGAACAAACAGTTGTTCAAACAAAAACTTTTATCTTTAGTGGAAAAAAACTTTATTTCGCGACAAAGAAAAAATATTTTAGTAATCTCTTAACATTTTCTATAAAAAAAATGTAATTTTCTTTAAGTTTTGAATTTAAAAAATCAATAAAAGAATAATGGCAGTATTTATTCAGATCTAAAATGCGTAAAACAAAACTTGGTAGCACTGAAGGTAACAGTTATAGTTACCAATTTTTCCCTGCTTTTACTACTAAATTTATTGAGTGGATATACTTTCAGGTGTAGCAAAATTATATATTAAACTACATACAAAAAACGTTACTTCAGCTGTACCGGAGCTCTAGAACGCTTCGCATTGTAATTTTTTTTTTTTAGCTTAAAGGGTATAAAATATATTTATTTTGATAATGATCTATCAGTTTGTACGACAGCCATATGCTATTGTGGTCCATTCTAAATAAAACGTTCATAGATTGTAACATTGTATTCGGCAATAATCTATGCCAAATTTCTATAAGATGCCTCAACAAAAAAGTCAAAAAAGACTTTGATCGATCACTTTCAGCCCGAACTTAAAATGGTTTGATATCGTCCTTTATTATTTTGGTCAAGTCAAAGAACCTTTGCTTACATTTTTGGATCAATGATCCTTTTGTTTACATTTAGCCAAGTCGAGAAATTGTGTTCACATTTAGCAAAGGCAACAACCTTTATTTACATTTTTGGGTCAATGACGCTTTTCGAAATATCAGGATAATTTGCGTAAAATGGTTGAGTAGGTTCGCAGATATGGGTTTTTATCTTAAGGTGAGAGATGTTACGCCCCTCGTCCAATTTTGATACCGACTCCTGAAAGTTTTTTTTGTTGATCTATCTAATTTTTAACAAAACTGTTAAAGTTGGAGAGTGGGTGGGGTTATTTTTCGATTTTATTATTATTTTCTTAATGTCCTAAGAGGTGTTAAAAGTCCTATGCAAATTTGGGTGATATAGCTTATATGGTTTGGGAGATATATACATTAAACTTGTTATGTTTCGAGCCACGCCCACTTTTGAAAAAATCTGAAAGTGTCTCTTAGTAATGCGATTCGTAGATTACAAAACTGTTAAAGTTGGAGAGTGGGTGGGGTTATAAGGTTTCCGAAGTTATCATTATATCTTACATCGGACAGATGGACGGACGGACAGACGGCCCATCGATATTTCAACTCCTCTCGTCATACTGATCATTTATTTATGTACTTGTATATAACCCTATATATATCTCTACATGTTGAAAGAATATAAACATTGTTTAAGTCATATATTTTATACATACTATAGATGAATGGGAATCCTTCGTCGAATCCTATCTTTTCTCTCATTCTGTTTCTATATTAGATCATATTTCAAGTTTTCGAAAAAAGACCCACAAATATAAAATTTTAAAATTCGGATAAATAGGCTTAATACTATGCTGTCTACTTTTGAGATAGCAGCAATCAAAGATAGTGAATAGTGAAATGGCTAGTAGAAGCCAATAAGCCTGTTAAATATCTTTCTAAAAAGTTTCATTTCCTGCCTCTCTTTTCCCATTAACACAGTTACCACAGAAATCACTAAGAACTAACCTAAACTTTTGTTACTTGAAATAACACAGTGTTATCGAACAGCCCTCGTATGTATCGAAGTGAATCCTTAACTAACGGCTGTATACTTATTCAACTACATACACACAGACTTGTCTATATTCCTATAACTACTTGTTTTCGAAACATTTTCGTCTAGCTTTAGTAAGTAATTGCGGTAATGCAGTAACATGCTGCCAGCTATTTTGAATTTCGACCGCTAATGCTGCCACTAATAACATAAATGTTGATATCGCGGCCGTTTACCAACGCTACTACCTAGCTGCGTAGAATCAATGGAAACCAAAAGTGGGCGGAAACGAAGACTGGGACCAGCAAGCAGCTTATTATGTTTATTTATTTGTAATTAGTCGTAATTAGTGTTGTTGTACATGCATACATATGTTTTGTAATTATTTCTATTGGCGCTGCTATCTCTCAGCTTCATGTTGTTATTGTTATTGCTATTTTAATGCCCGCATTTCCGTTATTGCATTTTAATTAAGTATTTTTGTCGCTAGAAATGTTTGTTGGCATTTCCTGTTTGGCCATATTTAATGAGTTTTAAACCACATAATTTCACATGCCGTGAGCTGCGGGTGGCTAACACATACCATTCATACATATACTATACATATGTATGTACTATAGGTATAATGCCACACTTTTTTCAGGACCAGCATGAACTGAAAATTAACATATTTTATAATAATTTGACTAATTAAGATATTATTATGCAGTTAAATAAATTCTAATTACTTTTCTGGCTCATCATGTGGGTGATTTTTAATGCCTTTTTTTCAGCGATGAGGCTCATTTCTGGTTGAATGGCTACGTAAATAAGCAAAATTGCCGCATTTGGGGTGAAGAGCAACCAGAAGCCGTTCAAGAACTGCCCATGCATCCCGAAAAATGCACTGTTTGGTGTGGTTTGTACGCTGGTGGAATCATTGGACCGTATTTTTTCAAAGATGCTGTTGGACGCAACGTTGCGGTGAATGGCGATCGCTATCGTTCGATGCTAACAAACTTTTTGTTGCCAAAAATGGAAGAACTGAACTTGGTTGACATGTGGTTTCAACAAGATGGCGCTACATGCCACACAGCTCGCGATTCTATGGCCATTTTGAGGGAAAACTTCGGACAACAATTCATCTCAAGAAATGGACCCGTAAGTTGGCCACCAAGATCATGCGATTTAACGCCTTTAGACTATTTTTTGTGGGGCTACGTCAAGTCTAAAGTCTACAGAAATAAGCCAGCAACTATTCCAGCTTTGGAAGACAACATTTCCGAAGAAATTCGGGCTATTCCGGCCGAAATGCTCGAAAAAGTTGCCCAAAATTGGACTTTCCGAATGGACCACCTAAGACGCAGCCGCGGTCAACACGTCAAAGTAAATGTCATGAACCAATCTAACGTTTCAAATAAAGAACCGATGAGATTTAAAAAAAAAAAAGTTATCAAGCTCTTAAAAAATCACCCTATACAATCATATGTATAATGCCACAATTTTTTAAGGACCAGCATGAACTGCAAATTAACATATTTTATAATAATTTGACTAATTAAGATATTATTATGCACTTAAATAAATTCTAATTACTTTTCTGGCTCATCATGTGGGTGATTTTTAATGCCTTTTTTTCAATGAGTAAATTATGTTCGTCATTCAATGGCTAAATGCGTGTGAGCAGCGCGGAAAGTGAGGTTAGTCGCTGTATGGAATTATGTATGACATGAAAATAGTTGTAATCTATATGAAGAGGGATGTTACTCATTGCATGTAGGTCATAATATCGGGATTAAGTGGGGATAAGTAATAAGCAAAACACAATTTCGTGGAGGTTATTGTAATTCGTCTATGCTTTATGAAAAATTTACATTTTAAAACTACAATATATGTAAGTGTTAAAATTTGAGACTAATGGTTTAGACGTTTTCGATTAACACCGTTTTAAGAAAACTCGTTTAAAGTTTGGCCTTGTACTTCCCAGCACTCAATTTTTTTTAAATTCTAACGTCATAAAGTTAGTACTTATAAACATTATTTAGGCCAAAAACAAATTTAGTAAACATATTAATGAGAAGTGATACATAAAATCTAGTATATTGGATAGTCGAAAAAGTCTTTTCGTATTTCTAATCAAACTTCATCTCAGTTTTCTATATTTATTATGAGCTTTAATGAACCAAATATTTGTATGTACTGTTTTGGTCGACCACTTTTTGTCATTTTTTCGCTAGTGACAATGTAAAACTTTTCTGGTTTCTCGACGAAAATCTGCGACAAGTAATTTTCACAGGCTTCTCTTGAACACCATTAAGGGAGTTCTGCATTGATCGAAACAAATGGTGGTCCGATGCTGCAAGGTCAGGGCTATATGTTGGATACATCAAAACTTTCCAACCAAGCCCTCCCAGTTTTTGCCGAGTCATCAAATATGTGTGGTCTAGCGTTGTCCTGATGAAAGACGCGGTCCTTTCTGTTGATCAGTTCTGGCCGTATTTTCGATTGCTTGCTTCAATTTCATCTGTTTTTAAATATAGAATCAATTGTTCGACCAGGTTGGAGAAGCTCATAGTGAATGATTTCTTTTCAATCCCACCAAACACTCAGCAAAACCTTCCGAAGCGTCAATCCTGGCTTTACCACCATTTTACACATTATTGTCGCATTTGATCCACTTTTCGTCTCCTGTTACCATTCGCTTAAAAAATGGTTCGATTTCATTTCGTTTCAGCAAATAATCGCAGATGTTAATTCGGTCCATTAAAATTTTCACAGACAATTCATGTGGTACCCAAACATCGAGCTTCTTTTTATAGCCAACCTTTTTTAAACCGTTTGATGATGAATGTTAAGATTCTTAGCGATGTCATGGTTGCTTATGTGACGATCCTGGTCAATCTGTTCCATAATTTCATCGACTTTTTCAACGATAGGTCGACCAGAGCGAAGTGCCAATATCGTAAAGGTCGTCTAAATCAGATTTTGCCTGGTAAAATAAATAAATTTTTGTCCCTTATATTGAAGGTTTTACTTAGCATATTTAGAATTAATCGATTTATGTGCATTTATTCGTTAATTTGCTTTAATGTCACTCGCATGTAAGCCTTCTAGGTTTTGATTTTTCACCAGCAAAATCATTCGCAGTAGACAAGCTCCGATAGCTTCTGGCAAGTCACTATCGATGTGGGTAATCTGAAGTTATCCTGATGAAACACAATTTCTCCCGTTGCCCTAAGCTGGTCGCTTCTGTGCCTTCCTTCAGACGATTAAATTGTTGTCACTGCAGGCCTGAATTAGGAGTGTGTCTATATGGGAGCAACTCATACTAATCGGATACCTGCCAATCTCTCGAAACACACAGCAAACCCTACCTGACAGTCAGTTCTGACTTGGCT
This sequence comes from Bactrocera dorsalis, assembly GCF_023373825.1. NCBI lineage: Eukaryota > Metazoa > Arthropoda > Insecta > Diptera > Tephritidae > Bactrocera > Bactrocera dorsalis. Next base: position 96,838,237 of record NC_064303.1, read on the forward strand.
CACTTTGCATTGGCTCACCGCGATTCAACTACGACCATTTTCGGCTGACGTCGTCATAAGTGATTCATTTTTAATGGTTGTGAGCTCCTTTTTTAATCCAGGTATTTTTTAATGCTTCTAAACGAGTTTAGCTCCTGGAGAATCGAAACAATGTTTTTATAACGACCAACCTCGACGATCTTTCTTTTCGCCTTTATTTTAGAAAAACAGTAAACTATGATTTATTTTCTCGTTGCTGGTGTTAATCTTTGCCTCATTTTCAAAAAATACTGTATGAAGCAATCACAAAACCGTCTAGGAAATCTTTTTAGTGCGAAAACGGGTAGCACACAGAATGAAGCGTCGGACCCCTATACAATACATGTTTATATCATATACTTTTGGTGAAGTCGATAAGAAATTTGACACACGTCTCTTTAGCATATAGCTGATATACAAACTGAAGGATTGGAATAAAGGTATTGATGGAAAAATTTTTGCTATGAAGAGACATTTTCTCAAAATTTATGATCAGAGCATTATAGCAAATGGCTGCCATACACAGTGAAATCAAGTTCTCGTAAATACCCTTTGGTATTTCTGAAAGATATTATAGCTTCATGGCAAACGAAGTTAAAATTTTTTTGTTTTTACACAAATCTTCAGTAGTTTAAGATCTCAACAAAAAGTATGAAGAATATGTGGAACAACGGCTTCATTGGGCGATGTCAATGAAACATGCTAACAATCACTAGATACCTCTTTCTACAAATACTTCATTGCAACTTCCGCACAGCAATTTAACAAATTCAATTTCGGCAATCCTTCTTATTTTAATACTCTAATTCCAAACAACTGAAAAGCGCCGGCATGCTCACAAACACTTCCCTCAACAAGACATCTATTGTCTGCATTTTGTAAATGCCTTGCCATCAATTATGTTTAGAATGTTACTACATTTTAGTGAATGCAAGAATTTAATATAAATTTCTCTGAAGATTTGCTCATATTGTTTAACCAAATTTGCCTGTGACGGCAAAGAGCAAGCAACAACAAATATGTATACCTGGCGCAAATCACAGGGCGAAGAAAACAACAGGCAGACAGGCAGTCAAACATTTGGCGAGACATATTGCTAATATTTTACCACCTGTTGTCCGTCCAGCCGAATGTAGTGCAGTGCCTTTTTTGGCACGTCCATTCGCATGCTATGCAGTCACACACACATATATATTCATATACCTGCATTTGTATAAATATTTGCGAGGCCTGGCGCTTACTTGCATCTTACACATGTCCTTTGACGCTCTCGAAGCTGCAAACAAACACAAACAATTATATAAACATGAGTATGTTTGTATCAGGCGTACTAAGTGTATCACAAGGACACATTTAAGCCGCCTGCATACAGAAGTATTTATGTACGAATGTATGTAGATCCACAAACTTCTCTCAAGAGTTTCGCAAGCGTCTTAGCTCAGGTAGTAGCATTGACGACGCACATATGTCGTGTTGGCAATATTACGATTTTTCCGGCGCTGCGATTTGATGGTACGGATGGATAGAGGAGGTCCTCAGCATTAAAAAATGTATACACATATACCGTCCTCAGACCAATAGTTTTCGAGATATTTCACTTTAAAGTTCAAAAATTTGTAAAAACAATGCTCGTTATTTCACTATGTTTACCCCACTTTTCACATATTTTTTAATTAATATATATTTAATTACACTGTACACATTCGTATTTATCAAAAATTTACACTAATTGTATATTTTTTAAGAAAATAAATATACTTTAAAAATTATTTTGCACATTCAAAGTTTCAAGTGATTTGCGTGTTTACATTTATGACAAATAGCAGTGTTGCCATACTTTGTGTCATGAAAATATAATCAAAAATGTGTATATTATATATTAAATAGAAAAAACGTATTATAGAATGGAAAGTTTTTCAGTTTTTCTCCCTTTTTGATTAAAATAGGTGTTCGATCGATGAGGGTTATTTTTTTGAAGCGCGGCCGAAGGCCGCCATTGCAGAAAGTAGTTCGACACAAAAGAACTATGAATACCCCGGTGTTCGATCGATGAGGGTTATTTCTTTTGAAGCGCGGCCGAAGGCCGCCAGTGCAGAAAATAGTTCGACACAAAAGAACTATGAATACCCCGGTGTTCGATCGATGAGGGTTATTTTTTTGAAGCGCGGCCGAAGGCCGCCAGTGCAGAAAGTAGTTCGACACAAAAGAACTATGAATACCCCGGTTTTCGATCGATGAGGGTTATTTTTTTGAAGCGCGGCCGAAGGCCGCCAGTGCAGAAAGTAGTTCGACACAAAGGAATGTTATTTTTTATCTTTATTTATCAATTAACATAATATACAAAAACCGTTTGTATCATTTTCTTTATAAATGTTAAAAAGAAAAATTTTTCATAGTTTTTTTAAAACATAATATGTGGCAACACTGGTACTTGTAATGACATGTGAAGAAAAACAAAACAAAACAAAATAGGACTAAATTGCATGTAAAATTGTGGAACTTTAAAGTGAAATATCTCGGAAACTATGCGTCTGAGGACGGTATATGTGTACATTTTTTAATCCTGAGGACCTCCTCTATCCATTCGTACCATCAAATCGCGGCGCCGGAAAAACCGTAATCGTGCCGTCGTGTTGTTGGTAACAGCCTTCCTCAGTGCCGTTGATTAGAACCATAATTTGCAGGTATGAGTTAATGTGTGTATTTTCTTGATTGTTTCCTTCTTTGTTTCTTCAGTGCATTCAATTTGTGTGACTTCAAAGTGTGTAACCAGAGACTTTTCTTTTTGTTGTTATAGAAACATTGCTACAGAAATATTTTTTCTTCTATTTTTAATAAATTTATGTAATGATAATAATTTTTATAATTTCAAAATGTCAAGCTATCAAAAAAGCTCTTGAAAGTTTTCAGTTGAAAAAAAAAAATTCTAAAAATCACACACATTATTGAAATTTCATATCAATAAAAATGTATAATGGAAAATATCCTAAGTATTCTTTAAAACTCAACAAAAATCCGACAGAAGCTTACGTGTATACTTCCATTGCAATCTGAGTCGTTATAAAGAATTTCTCACAAACATTATCCTCTTGAGATTCAAAAATTTTGTTTAATTTTCCGAAAATACATTGAGATGCTGATCAAAAAATTCCAACCTAAATCTCGTATTTACATACGTTCTCTTCCGAGTCACCAAAACATAACGGACTTAGCTTAGAACTTTGTTTATAATTTTAAAACTCTTACTTTATTCTTCAAAATCCCCAATACACTTGTGCCAACGTTATTTCCAATCCTCGAAACGGTTGTATAAATAAATTTCCGGAATAGCCTTCAATGGGCGTAGCGACTCAAGTTTAATGTTTTCTATTGACTGAAACCGGCTTGCGCGAAGCGATCGTTTAAGATTGCCGAATAGCCAGAAGATACGCGAAGGTAAACGACCTACGACACGATATTGGTTGAAAAGTTGGCGAAAAGCTCGAAAAGAATCAATGACGGTACATTATCGTGGTGCAAAAATCAAGGATTGTCGGCCCATAATTCTGGTATCTTTTTACAAATAGTTTCGTGCAAACCCGAATAACACATAAATAGTTGTTTGGCCATTCGGAATAAATTCGGAGTGCATCATACCTCGGTAATCGAGAAAACTGTCAACATAATTGATTTTTGACCTGCTTTGACCTGGTTTTTCGGCTTCGACTCACTTTAACCACGATATTCGGCCGATCAATCGTTTTTTCCCGGATCATAAGCATAGATCCAAACTCGTGGCCAGTAATAATACATTTCATGACATCCAGGTAGTCGGAAAGCATGGTTTCACAGACGTTAACGCGACGATGCTTTTTGAAAACATTGATTGATTTTTGAGCCAAACGTTCTTTCACGTTTCTTAGGACAAAATGATCTTCGAAAATGGTTTTCACAGATCCTTCCGTTATACCAACGATGCCAATAAGATCTCTGACTTTTATTCGTCGATTTTCAAGCTCCATTTTCTTTATTTTATTGCTTGTAGAACATCAATTGATGTTGATGACCCTACTAGACATGGTTCTAAACCCTCTTTGAATAATTTTTACCAAACGAAAACACGTGTTCGCGACAGATTACACCGAAGGCCTTTTCCAACATTCTGAATTTTTCAACACCAGAAATTTGATTCCGTACACAAAATTTAATGGAACTCATTTGTTGAATAATTTCACTCATTGTAAAAATCGAAAATTTGACGAAAGTCCTAACAATTGTTTGGACTTTTCTGTGTTCCTTCTACTACCTCTCCATAGTACGAGAAAGAGTTGAGAATCGCTTTCATTCTATCTCTATAATGGAGTTCGTACTGTTTAAAGCTCAACATAGCCAATCTCACAAATCTCACCCAAAAACCTCGCCTTCATTCCTTTATCCTCTGCATTGCTATGACCTGACAACCATTCCAGAAAAATGTCAAAGTAACGATTACATTTTCGTAAAACCTGTCTGAATATTATTATTTTCAACATTTTTATTAAAGTTTATTAAAATTAAATCCTTTAAGATTTATTGGCTTGATTGTCATCTTTTTACTAGGAATAGTAATTATAAGTATACATTTCTGCCCTGGAAACTATGCACCACAAATATGTAATAAGAAAGATGAGAAAGTCCTATCACTTCTTTGAAAAGCTCGGGCGTGTAAGGAGAGAAAAAGCTAAAAGGGGATCCAATTCGAGTTTCCCTAATTTTTTAAAGAAAGAACACAGAAACTTCAAAATTAATGGGAAATTTTTATTTCATTCGAAAGAACATTCTTTGGCATATATTTTCAAATGTTGGCCATCCATTAAATCCAACTTTCGATGACTCGTTCGATGATGTTTTGCTCCAAGGCCTGAATCGATGCGGGATTGTCCGCTTAGGAATTTATCTGCTCACCAAAGTTCTATATCAATGAATTAATTAATTTATGCGATGTGGCACCGTCTTGTTGAAACCAAAGGTTTTGATGAAATGGCGCACTAACGTTCACCATGGACGGCTTCGTTCTCACCGGCATCATTTTTGAAGAAACATGAACCGATGATTCTACCGGCCCATAAACCACACCAAACCGTTATTTTCTCTAGATAAAATGTCAGCTCTTGAATCTCTTCAGGTTACTCTTCGTTCCAAATACGGCAATTTTACTTGTTTACGTACTCATTGAGCCAAAAATGAGCCTCAACGCTTAACAAAATTTGGCTCAAAAACGTCGAATATTCTTAGAACTTTTCAAGAGCCCATAGGGCTTCAGTTCTTCCATAAGTTGTATCTTGTACGCTTTCAATTTAAGATCTGGATGTAAAATGCGTCAAGTCGTTCCATACTTTAGTCCGAGTTGCTCCGAATCGATTCTCCATGATCTCCGTGTACACTCTCAGCTACATCTGCTGTATTTTCTTCACGTGATCTATTCGGTCGAATATTATCCAATAATGAATGCTGGGTCTCAAGATGGGCGATGGTGTGTAAATACTGGCTGTATAGTAGATATGAGTTTCAATCGGCTGAGGAAATAATATTTTGAATCTGCCTACAATCCGGTAATATTTTCTAGGCCATATTTTCAGTATACTCTGAGCTCAGATTGGATTATGTAATGCGATATGTGATGAGAACTTAGAGTAGAGATTCATATAAAGTCGGATTCATATTGATCGGATGGATTTTAATAACGATTTAGCATCTCCGCCCATAATTCGTTGCTGTAATTAAAAAAATAAGTCACATTTACTTATGTCCTTAAATAATTAAACACAATTCTTGATAGTACGTATATATATTTTTCCTAAATATATTTCAATGAACACGAATAGTATTCCAAAAATAATATACATAAATATTACAAATGTTTTTTTATACAGAAGTATTTATAAAAACATATACATATGTTACAATTTCGATATACATCTAGTACATCTTAATGATAATAAAATACGAGCGACTGTGTCACGAGCAGGCGTGCGTCACGTTCATAAATGTCAGTTATCTGTCAGGCGGCCTGTGTCAAAATAAAGGCAATACAAGCAGACGGCAACGGTCAAAAATAATTGGAGAGCACAAAGAGAATGGCTACTGATACAATTTCGGTTCACAGTAAATGTATGTATATAACTGTATATTCTATAATTATATACGAAAATGCCTATATACAAAAGTAGGGACATACATACATTGACGCGAATTTATTGTTGGCCATTCCACATCATTTTGGACAGTCGCTGACAGCGAAAGTCAAATAATTACGTCTGGCTTACGAAGACGAATGATGGACATTGGCATTTGGCCACGCCAGTTCAGCACTCGTGAGTGGTGAGTACACAGACCGAAAGTCAAGTGTCAAAACATCATCCATCAAACCGACACCACAGCACCTACCGTTGCATGATGAGGATTCATAGGCTTGTTCCCGTAAATGTTGTTATATACATAGGTATATAAGTAATAATTGTACATGTACGTATATCCGTGTTTAGAATATCCAAATTGCAACAGAGTTTCATAAATCTTTGAAAAAGTTTTAGCTTTCAAACACCTGAGTGTGGTCTCACCTACAAATTTTTATCGAGAGTTATATCTTCATTTCAAGGTATTATACCATGGCTCCATCTTCTCTAATGCATTCACACAAACCCAGTTCTATTGAGCCAGCTGGTACCGCTTCAGCATCCTAACGACGGATGATTCCATGATTCCCCCCAAGTAAGCTTTTCGACTTGACTGAAGGTTGGCTTCCCTGAAACTGGTAGCTCTGCCGCCACTTAGCACTTCTTTAGCACACTCCAGTGTTCTGTGGTACTCCTCTAATCGATCTGTCTACTATCGTAGCGAACTGCGATCTTTGATACCACATGTCGGTCCAATTTCTCTTTCATTGCCATTATTTCTGTTTCCTAGGGGCACCAATACGGAAGTCAGCCAACCCGTTATGAACCTAGCAGCGGCTTCTCTACTGGTGCTGGCGATTTCGCCTAGTATCACAGCCCAACCTATATGTACAGTCTGCTGGCTTCCGCCTTTCAAAGGAAACTTTCCATTGCCTTTCGCTGATATTGATTCCGTCATCCTAGATTGTAACCCACTAGTCCGATTTGCAAGCCCGCTCCGATCAATTTACACCTACGTCTGCCTTGTTGATATGAATTACATCGTTCATGGTTTTTAAGTCCCCAAACAGAACGGCTCTCCATTACTGGAAAGTAGTCACCCAAGGTTATACAACCTACATTTACCACATTAACTGATTGATAACAGGAGAACATTTCCGTATTTTAATGTTACGGGTACATCTCGCCAGCGATCTCTACATGGTATCACCCCGTATACACAGGTGACGAACCACCACTTCGGCTACCTATTCAGGATTTATTCAAATCCAAATAACTTACGTCCGAAAACATAATAGGTCTCTTAAGAGATATACGAGTATAGGCCAGGCCGAAGGTCATTTAGCGTTACTCAGAATGAATACCACATAAACGATCTTGCATTCCTTTAAGACGGCCAAATTCAAAATAATGTTTCGATAAGTATCGTATAGCCCATTGAAGTATCGAAGCTAGTAATGAAATACAGAACTTACGACTTTAAGACTCATACATTTGAAAGCGAAATAGTGCTCGCCCAAGTTTTTACTGAACACATTTTTAGTCTCAGATTTTACTCTTATCTGGTAAAAATATGGGAACATTATCTATTTCGATTGGCTTAGGAACTGGTTATTTATCCTAGCTTCCTGTAATATCTGCTATTCCACGACTCGAACAAAAATTCCTCAAAGAATAATTAAGATATTCGAGAGGAAAACTTTTTCAAATACTTCTCCCACTTTTTTCCAATAACAGCAACATAAGTGGGAGCGAAAAGTTCACGAGATAATTCCGACAGCTTACAGTCGCTTAAGCCGAGCACAAACCAAACATTTGTATATGGAAATTATTGAAATCAACGTAAATTGGTTGGAAATCTTTCGGTGTCCTTGTCAACTTCACAGTTGTGAATGAGAGTGTGTGTGTGTTTATATATCAGTATGGGTTTGATGTTGCATAGACTAGGCTGTCAGTCAAAAGCACACCCTTTCCAACTTTTTTCTTTGAGAATTGGAAATGGCAAAAGCAGCACAGCAACAACACAACACAATTCACCATCATTCATAGAAGCTGCGTGTGGTCGTCTGCCAGACGAATTATCTCATCAAATGAGTAACGATGCGTTAATTTCCATAATGGAATTTTCACAAGTGAAAATACGGAAGACACACAGCCGCGCACAAACAGGGCGCCTCCACAAATTCTTTAGACTGAAAGTGAGCTGGCAGCCAATGGCTTTAGACGCCATGCAATATTTATAAATACAGATATATGGAGAGGCCGAGTGGGTGGGGGCGAACCCGCATACTAAGCGGCAGCAAAGTCAAATTGAAATCATTGAGCCGTGTTCAACACAGCTAGAGCACAATGAAGTTGTGGCGCTATGTGGCTGTTGCTCGCAGCGGAAACGGAAACGCAGGCAACATAGCTTGGTTTTTAAATGACGCCACTCCAGCTGTTTCGCATACATATACCAAAGGTATGTGGGAGGGTGTGTGTGTTCGTCTATTGCTTGTCTTGTGGCAAAGAGTTTCCCCCTGCTTTAGCACTTATCAAACTCAACTCTCTGGCACTCACACAGAGCGCAATTGCATAAATTACATTGATGAAGTGCTGCTATTATTCAGCCAATATTTTTCACCCATTATTGCTGTTGTTGTTGCACTTAGTAAGCCATCCATATGTTTTGCATTGATTCAGTCGAAATTCCTGCAAATATCACAAGGGCAACCACAACCCGAAGCCACACAGTGCAAGTTATACAAATCCATAACAATTTTACAAGTCATTTATTTTCGGCAGTTTCACCAGTGAGTTTAGTGTAGTATTGAGAAGGAAAGCAGTGTAGTTGAAATCAAATGAGCAAATCTGAATGAAAAACACAGAGATTTGATTGCGTTTCAATGATTTTCTTGCTAAGCAATTTTTTTTTTAAATTGAAACTATTTTTGTTGCAACTAGCTCTAGCTCCTGCTCTGAAGGTATTCGACGCAGTACCCGCCGAGGGAAACAGAGGAAGAGGAAGACCTCCACTCCGTTGGAAAGATCAGGTGGACTCCTGACCCTCTCTAAAAAATCTTCAGGTCACCCTTCCCTGCTTCTTGAAGCTTCAAGGCGGTCTCTAGAATCTCTCCTAAATCCTTTTCCACCTCCCGCTGCTTAACAATATCCTCGTTATTATAGGTCGGATTGCGCTTTTTGAGGCGCCCCACGCCATCTTAACCAACATTCTGCATAAAATCGGCCGACTTGTTTATTTAGAGAATGTAGTTTTGGTCGCCATTCTCCTTGCCGGAATTGGGAACCTTCAGCATCATCCAATCCTTCATCGCTCCATCAAGGCTTTGTCGTGCGGGGTATGTACACCTTCGCTTTTGAAATGGAGGAATGCAGTTACGGTCCACTATCTCCCCAACGATCCTTCTCACAGACCTTCACAACCACTTCTTTCACTAAGGGACCGAGGAGTCATCTCTATATTTTAAAATTTGGACACCATTGAAAGTTGCCATTGGCGTGTCTGGGTCTACATCTATTCTTGTGAAGATCTCATGTAGTGGCTTCAGCTCCGTCTTTTTCCTCTGCTGCTGAGTCATTTGTCAACGATTAGGTGCTTCTTTGCGATCACGCTGGCCATTGCAGCCAACCTGAACATTAAGGGTTCTTTCGAACCTAATATAGGGTGGGCCATATAAAATTTTAAATTTAAAAGTAATTTAAGTTTAAAAGAGTGTAGCGTTTGCTGTATGGCACGTAGCGCCGTCCTGTTGGAACCAAATATTGTCCACGTCTTCCTCTTCAATTTTCTTGAAGAAAAATTCGGTTCGGTTCGCGATATCGCTCACCATTGATGGTTACGGCGGTTCCTTCTTCATTTTCGAAGAAAAATGGGCCGATAATTCCACCAGACCAAAATCCGCACCATGCAGTGATTCTTGCTGGGTGCATTAGCTTCTCGACGAATGCGACAATTCTGCTTATTAACGTAACCATCGAGGTGGAAATGAGCCTCGTCGGAAAAGATGATTTTTCGGTCAAATTGACCATCCTCGTTCAAACGATCTTCTGTCCGATCTGCGATCTGTAGAATAGTGAATAGCGACCCATTTCGTAAATTTTAGACTTTTTACTGAATATCTGTCACTTTCCGTTCTATCTGACGTTTCCAATGTCGAAATATAGATAATTCAAATTTAAAACCTTAGATGGCCAACCCTTTAGTTTGTTTTACAGCGTTATCAATCAACGTACAGCTGTATTTTGCCCACAATTCTTTCCCCGTGGACGAGGACGTGAACCCGCAGACAGCTTCAAAACTTTTTAACCTTAAAAGTATCCGTAAATTATAGAAAATCAAAGTCCTCTCTCGAAGAACAAAGACCAAACTCCACAAATCACTCATAGTTCATGTAGAGGCATGAACGATGACAACATCTGATGAGTCGGCCTTACGAGTTTTAGATAGAAAGGTTCTGCGAAAGATTTATGGTCCTTTGCGCATTAGCAACGGCGAATACCGCATTCGATGGAACGGGATATACGACTACATTGACATAGTTCAACGAATTAAGAGACAACAGCTACACTGGCTAGGTCATGTCGTCCGAATGGATGAAAATACTCTAGCTCTGAGACGCAGTAACCGCCGGAGGAGGCAGAGGAAAGACTAGGTGAAGAAGGACCTGGCAACACTTCCAATTAGCGCCAAACAGCGAGAAGGAAGAACCACTGACGTGCACAGGCGTAGCTGTGTTTACGCCAATAAAAAAGAATAAAAAATAACTACACGCACTACAAATATAGGTTAAGCCACCACGAACAGCTGAGTAAATGCACCTAGTCTACCCAGCGGTCAGTCCCCCTCCTCCACTGATGAAAAAATATTTTAAGAGTCGGTATTTAACAACTTAAAGACAGTCATCTATTTGGAATGCGAAGCTTTCGAAGGGTGTTAAGTGTATTTAGCGCTACAAAGACAGAAGATTTTACTGCTTTATCGCAAAAACAACAACTGACTATTTTTTTAAAAAAAGAGAGGGAAATTCAACAAATATAAATATGCTGCACTTCAACTCAATTCAACTGTACATAACTGTTTATCTTACTTAAGTACCGGCAATTAAATGGCTAAGGAAGAAAGGTTTTCGCCCGGCCATATGCTCAACGCCACGCTTTATACATACATACATATGTACAAATATATACACTTCTGTATAAAAAAATTAGAAATATTCTTTTCAAGTCTCTTTCATGCTACTTTCCTTGCATTGACTTGTATGTATGTATTCCGAGCGGCAGCAGTTGCTTGAACCTGAATAAGTTTGGATGAGGGTGCGCGAGATTAAATATAAAAGGCGTGTCGATGCTCTCGAGTACGCATCGGTGCTTATGAATAAATTAAAACTTCAGCTTTCATGGGAAAAAATACTAAAGTGAGTTATATTAACTAAATGAGGGAAAATTTGTAAGGTGGCGCTAAGTTCGCGCAGAATCGGAACTAATGAAAGCGATAGCAAAATGGCGCGTATTTAGCTTCGAAATATTGCCACAACCGCCGTCTTCTCTTTGTTTTTGCTTTCTAAAGAGAATGCTCACTGGAAAAAGATTTACGTATCATGCTTATGAAGTTTTCCTCCGATTTGAAGGCTGTTTCTTTATTTTACACGAGATTAGCCTTCGTTTATCAGCGGTCAGGGACGATCTGTGGTAATATCGAAAAGCCAGGCGGAAGAGTAAGGTTACTGTAAACTTCAGGCTCACAGGTACTTTTGAATATTCTGTAACTGGACCTGTAGATAGCCATTGGTCAATATTCTCTCCACACTCTTTGAAGGATAACATTCGCATTAGAGTTTACAACAGCGCGCCAGTCGTTCTTCTTTTTCCCAGTTTTGCGCCAATTGGAGATTCAAATTATAGCCAGCTCCTTCTTTTGTTTCCAACGGAGTAGAGATCTTCCTCTTGCTCTGCTTACCCCAGCGGGTACTGCGTCAAATTGTCATTGCCTCTGCACCATATAGCAAGAAGGGGATGTTGAATAACTTATAGAGTAGGGTATTTGTTCGCCAAGGGAGATCTACTTCTCAATTGCCTGTTCAGTCCAAAGTAACACCTGTAAGAAAGAGTTATCTTATAGTTAGAAAAACATGCTTAGTCTAATTTTCGCTAAGCAAAATATATCCCTTAACACCCCGATTAACAAAATAACATTAACCTCAACCAAGATATTTTGCTCTGGTAAAATTTTCCGCAAAAAAGGCAACCAAAGAGAATTAGAAAAAAAATACTGCAAGCTCTTTTGAAAAACTGCTGCTATTTCACTCAAATTAACGCGCGAAGTTTTCGCTTTAAATTCTTTGAGCGCAGCGATTTGACTTACGGGTGATGGGTCGCTGGAGAGCAAACGCTTCTAAAATAGCCCAAATGAGTGTAGTCTACGCGTAATATCCCTCCTTAATATGCCATTTAAATGTCAAAAAAGCACGCGCGTTTAAATATTACGAGCGCCACGCGCACAAGCCGACAAACAACCGGTCGAATGGTTGACTACCCGGAGTTGTAATGTAATTAAATTAATTAAGTTAAGTGAGTAGCATTAGAACGTTGCTTGCTTCTTTTTGTTTGCTGCTTTTAGCTTAGCGTTTAGCTCTTCACATTTTACTGACGCTTCTTTGCAAGTTTTTCCAGTCTTACTTTTGTGCCGGATTTTTTTTCCTTTTTTTCTTGAGATTTCAAAGCCGTTGCAACTTGTTTGAAGTGTCTTGAAACAAATTCGTAAATTACTCTTAAAATTAGGCACAATTAAGTGCCCGGATCAGGAAGAACAAGTTAATATTCAAAATTAAAACGGGCTTGAAAGCGGCACCAGGCAAATAAATTTGTTGGATGGGGAAAAATATACACAAATTGGTTAAAGCGTGCAGACAATTTAAAGTCAAAACTCAGCAAAAGAAAGTTGAGTGAACTATGCATTAGTCTTTACCTGCTTTAATCTTTTAAACAAATACTCCGAGTTGATTACTAGTACTCCATAAATATGAATTCTTCTTCTTTAGACACCGCTTACATGGTTAAAGCCGAGTTTGGAAAAGCCTGCCAGTCGTTCTTCCTTCCGTTGTTTGGCGCCAATTGGAGCTTCCAAATGGAGACAGGTCTTTCTCTATGTACATATATATCTTATACAGATCATCCTTCCAACGACTGCGGGATTCGCTTTTGCCAATGCGCAAAGCCCCATAAATCTTTCGCAGAACCTTTCTCTCGAAACCTCGTAACGTGGACTCATCAGGTGTTCTTATCGTCCATACCTCTGCATCATACAGGATTTGTCCGGATTTGTAATAGGACTGAGTCGATTTAAAAAAATTTATTGAATCAATCGTTAGAATTCTCTAAAAACCTTGGTTAGGTAGCTGTTTACAAGAAAGGTGGTGTGAGCCGGGGCGTTGCCGTGGCGCAACTTCTAATCCCGATTGACCATTTGTTTGAGTTTCTTGAGGACTTCCACGTAAATCTTTGGCGTTGACGGTTTGTCGGCGCACACAGCACTTCTGGCTAAAGCAACGTCTGGATAAGCCTACTTGATCATATCAAACGTATCTGTCGCAGACTTACCGAGTTTCGCGAAAATGTTTGTCCTGGCTGTTCAGGTTCTCGGAGACAACTGACCGCACGCTCCAAAGTACAGCCGCGGCGGAAGAAAATGAGTTCTATTACTTTCCGGAGAAACCCTGTATAAGAGGACGGGGATGATGAGTGACTTGTAGAATTTTGTCTGTGTTCGTCGAAAGAGGACATTCTTTCTCAATTCCGTACTCAATCCAACGTAGCACCAGCTGGTAAGAATTATTCTGCGTTGGAGTGATGGAGTAGAAGTTCGCGGCAAGTGAGGAACGTTCACTTGGGAGACAGAAAAGATTATTTTACATATGGCTCCAGCAGCTCACGACGTTTGTAGGCGAGCTAAAGTGAGTAGACGAACCATCTCTCCCGAGGGTTATGTTTTAGGTTTTTAACCGGTACATAATAAACACATCCGATGAAAAAATATCTTCTACCAACCGAAAATTTATTACGAATCCAATATAGGAACAGTCAGGCTTAAAACTAAGAAGGTAAGGAAAGCCGCTGATAGAAAGTGGAACCGTCGTGGTATATCGTTGGGAGCCAGGACGAACCGAAAGAATTCAGTGAGAGCTTCAGTATACTAGTAAGAGTCGATGGGGATGAGTCAGTAGGATGAGTCGCTGAGCGAAAGTGGGAAACGGAAGATCAAGTGACATTTATAAAAAAACAGTGAAAGCTATAGAGCCAGTACGAATCGGAAGAAACCAATGTGAACCGACATGACCCAGTAAAAGCCAATAGAGAAAGAGCCAGTAAGGGCGAAGAAAGTAGGTGATTGTACAAGAGAACTGATGGGAAACAAAGGCACCGGTCAAATGCAGTAAGAGTCCATGGGAGTCAAATAGAGCTTATGAAAGCTAGTAAGAGCTAGAGGGACAGCCATGTGATATAGCAAAAATTGAGTCCATAGAACATACCTTACCAGCTTTCTGATAGGTGCAGGGTGCTTTGTGGATAGCTAATATCTAGCCACAAAAGTTTTTCATTTAGCTTCACAAAGGACCGAATGAACAGTCTTAGTGTGATTCCTCTACCACTCAAAGTTCCAGTAGAGAACTGGTCACAGCCGACAAAAAACAGTAAGAACCAGGAAAAGATAAAGATAAAGATAATCTGTCATTCCATCTATATAATATTCGTATAACGTTCAGAAAATTAAAAGACGAAATTGGGAAGCTCACATTAGCCGATTCGAATTTCTTTCATTTAAGATGTCATTCCACATATAAGGCAGGTTAAATTTTCCGACTCACAGATACACATATAGTGTATTTATAGATTCTTTGCGATTTTTGAAGCTTCGATTCGACGAGCTTCCAAGTAGAACTTAGTCATTATAATATTACAAATTCACTTCCTTTAGAATTTCGAAGCTCCACCCCTTTCTCAGTGGCGCTTTGACTCAACTAGTGTCTGCGCTTTAATTTCATCAACACCGCCTCTCGCAGGATTTATGGGGCATAATCAAAATCGACCAAACATCATGCTGCAATCACGGCAGATTTAATGCAACAGTGCGTTTGTGATTTGACAGCCAAACAGCAGCAACAACAAACACAGTGCGATTCAGTAGCAACTTAATAGCAGACACGAATATTTTCAAATAAACAACAACAACACACATTTCAACATTGAACATTTGCGTGAGTGCATGCGCTTGGGGATTTGTGCCATTGAATGCAAGCAAAATAAATCTGCGTACGCGAGAGCACACAAATGGCAAGTGCAAGTGTGGCTTAGAATATTTGACATGAAGCCATTAGATGTGCAAATATGCTCATACATATGTATGGTACATATACAAGCCTTAACTATATAAGAGCAGCCGTATGCATATCCATTACATACCGACAAACATTTTGGCAAATTTATTTCCCATTTAGGCTGTCGTCGCCGTCTGTTGGCGCTAATGAAAGTGAACGCTTCATGTTTGCGAAATGGAATTACCTAAAATCGCGTATACGCCGTGTATGACGCATCAATTTAAATATCCTTTGGGTTATAATGCAAAATCAAGAATTTGGTTAGCCAGAGGAGGGGGAGATGAAAAATATCGCCTTGGGTCTTTTGTATATGTATGTATGTATGTATGTATGTGAAAATATAATTCCAGAATATAATACTTATCTAAATATAAGCGTAAGCAAAAATGAATGAATTGAAATGTGTACATGGTTGCTTCAGAGGCATTACTGTCATTAAATTAATAATTATTGAAAAATACAAAAATTTTCCAAAAAATGTATGTACAATTTTTACAAACAAACCTTACCATATCAGCTAAATAGCTTGAAGTCATAATTTTCGGTTTTATTTTTAACATTATGCTATCTACTATTTTCACTTTTACTTGTTGTTGTAAATTCAAAAAATATTTCTGAAGTAGTTTTCGAGCTTGTTGTCGAGTTAACTGTATTTGGCTGTAGAATTTATTCATAGATCCGACTGTTATGGGATCGAACTAAAACGTCTTCTTAGTTGATCCCATTATCACTTCAAAAACCATGAGTATACGAAGTTGATTTTTCTTCGAAGTTTCTTCTTCAAGCTCTAGACTGTGGTTCCTTGAAAACATCGCGCTTGATACTTTCTCTACTACTTTCTGGTGGCTATTTTAAAACTGGTAAAGTTATATTCCTTCACAGGATACGCTCAAAGCTTCTTAGTTACCTTATCACGTAAAAATATACGAATCTTATTGTGAATAAATACCCGCTTTTTGAATGGGGATACTCTGAAGGAATGTGAATTATGTGGCATTTTATGAAAGTAAAGCCTATATTTTTCATTTTCGAAAGAACTTTTGCCTTTTCTTGGGAATAAACATTTATTTAATACACATATACTGAAAAAATCTATCAAAAAATTATTTTTGGAAAGTTTTTGATCACTCTTTTTGCCAATAAATATATTTGAAAATCTTTCCTTTAGTCAATATGTATGGTAGAAGATTATAGGTACACAGACCTTTATAATTTCTTAATCTTCATGAAAAGTTATGTGATCGATTTGTTGGAACACTTTTCTTAGGCAACATATTTTATTATTCATTAATATTTATTTTTCGTCTTCTAAGTAATCCCCACCAGATGTAATACACTTATGCCAACGATTTTTTCAGTCCTCGAAACACTTTTCATAAGCACTTTTTGGGATGGCCTTCAGCTCCTTCAGCGAATTTTGTTTTATCTCTTCGATCGACTGAAAACGGGTTCCACGGAGCGGCAATTTCAGTTTGGGGAACAAGAAAAAATCACACGGAGCCAAATCTGGTGAATACGGTGGTTGATCGATGCAATTACGTTTTTGGCTTTAAATTCGGTGCATTCTTATCGTGTAAAATCCATAAATTGTTCTTCCACAATTCCGGCCGTTTTCGGTCAACGCCTTAATACGGCCAAATGAACTCCTTACTTTCCTTGATCGTGTGGCCTTTCAGAAAAAAATAGAGATGCACCAAAGCATGAATATCGAAAAAACAATGAGCATCACCTTGTTTTTTTGTGCGGCTTTGACGAGGTTTTTTGATTTCGGCTCGTTTTTTCCTACCATACTGATAATTGTTGACTTGTTTGCATGTCAAACTCGTAACCCCATGTCTTATCGGCAGTTTTACTGCTTTCCAAGAATATAGGATCGGAATTCGGACGAGCAAGCATGTCCAAACAAACCTGTTCTGTACCGTAACTCTCGACTTAAAAAAAACATCTTTATCGGGACGAGTCGAGCATGAACGCGATTCATACCCAAAATATCCACCAAAACTGGAACTCACTTGCTAGAGATATCGAGCTCTCTTGCCATCCATATCCTTCACTTTTTTTAATATTTTCACCAGTTGAAGAGGTGGAAGGTCGTTCAGAACGAGGCAACGATCTCTCGACCGTTTTTGAAGGCTTTGTACCACTCGTAATCTTGTGTTTTTGTTAAAACTGAATCATCGGAAGTTTTTTCCAACATTCGCAATGATTTCTCACACGAATTCGGGTTACAAATACCAAAAATTATAATCCTACCGTTACGTAATCGATTTGATTGCTTTAGTTGACCTTCATTTAGACTAGTGGGAGAGTTTTGATATATGTATATTCCATACCTTTTCTGGTTTTAATCTTAAACACGATTTTACATTATAATGTGGACATTTTATAGATTTCTGTAAAACCCCTTTAAAACATGAATTTAAGCTTCTCGAATGCACGACATTCGCTCTAGATACGCAATTTAATGATTTCATTACATTTTCCGCATGTATAAGTGATGCTATCAGCAACAAAAACAACAAGCTACAACAACTTGACAGAAATACACAAAAAAAAGCTTAAGCGACAACGCTTTGCAAATCCCGCACAAATCCCTTACCATCAGCACTCAAGTGGGGCTCAGCGAAAGAAAAAGGAAAACTCGAAAACGCACGGAATAAAACGTCGCATATGTAAGTGCCAAAGATAAAGGATCATTATCTGTGCGATTAGGCAGCAGCAACAACAACAATAACAACAGGTGTTAACGCATATCACGAAGCAGCAGCTGCTCTACCCCCACATTATCCTTACTTACACACACATTCGTGTAGTTATGCTAATGTCGGCTGCGAGTGTTGTTGTTGTTGCTGCCGATTACAGCATTGTTGCTGTGCACCCCCACCGTCACTCCCACTCGCTGCGCCCTTTTTCTGCTCATTTCGCCAACGACTGTCGGCTGTGAAAGCGTGAACGTGCGCGTCGAAATTCACAGCTCAATGAAGCACCAGCAACGAAGCGTTGCGCCGAAATCTGAAATCCATTTTAGCGGGGTGTGGGCATAGATAGGCATTGTTGTTATGCAATATGAACGATTCACTTTTGCCTTCAACGCTTGCCGTAATGCGTGGGCGGGGACGCGTTCGGGTGGCATTTGAATCGCGTTCTTCTCCTTTTTTGATTTCAGGCTGCACTTGATGACATGGCAATCAATATTATGCAAAGCAGCTGAGCACTTCAATATGTAACGGCAGTACAGAAACGCACTCAATAATACTTTAACTACCGAGTTTTTTTTATTCGGATGAAAAATTGTCGATTTGAGGCCTATTTGAGGCCTATTTGATTTGGGGCCTTTTGTTGGTAGATGAAAAAAGATGTGGTGGAGACTATCTTTCTTTATTTGTTTAAGAATTTAAGAAGCCAAAAAGTACGTATTTATAAAAAGGCCTTTCCGGGTAGGTGAAATTAGTCAAACCAGCTGTCTGATAACAGTTTGATATAACCCGAGGATAATTTTGTGAATAAGTTTCTTTCAACCTCTTCCGAAAAATATGTTTCTGAAACATCTGGATAAATATGTCATATATATTCTTCATTGTGAAGCTAATAATCAAACCAACGATAGTTCAGATTAGACCTTATAGGTGGGAAATTCATAACCTAACTCCTAATTGTTTCCAAAACTGTCGAAACCCTCATTTCCAACAAATTTTATCATATCCATCCTCTGAAGCTCAGAGCGGTGATGCTCCTTTTTTTAGAACTCTAATTTTGTTCACGGACCGGAAACATTGCAGAACTCATCTGGATAACCCCAATAGAACCAACCCACCCACCGATCGGGTTATTGACTTATGACCTAATTATACTCACATTAGAAATAGCAACAGGGTCAGATACATATATGTACATATTTCTCGGCAATTTCGCTAAGGGAAGACTGCTGCCATTTCCAAATGCACCAGCTAAGACTTAATAATAATACGAGTTCTTGCAGGGTGTATTAAAGTCTATTGATTTGTTTAATGATTTTCAACTAGTTCGTTCGTTTTCTTCGTAGCTTCACACAGTTTTTACGCTTCTACATATCAACCAGTCACTGAATATACTGTGTAGTGATAAATCCGCGCTCATACGATAAACGTGGAATGGCAATTTGCTGATAGCGGAATTAATCGATTTGGGATAGGAAAAAGCTCTCTGATTATAATTGAAGAAATATTTTTTGAAATATAGAGTTTTTATGAAGAAACTTGTCAAGAACATGGACAATCTTTAAATTCATAAAAGAAGTACTAACACAAAGCCGCCTTTTCGGAAAATTGGGTCCTTAGAAAATACCAAGAATTAAAATTGTTTTAGTATGAACTTAACTAAACTGTTACCCGAACACAAAAACCCAAGCTATCACCTTCAAATTCATATTTATTAAAAACAATTTGATATAATATTAAGTTAAAAGCCCTCTGCAACGAAATAATCCGTACAAGAAAGCTATCATAATCGATGTGAGCGAATCATCGGAAAACTTATTCATCAGTAATCTGGCGCTCTAACTCGATCAATTCAATTAGACTGTACGAAACCATAGACTCTATATTACAGCTTCTAGTAATGAAAAACCAGTACCGAGGGAACATTTCTAGTAAAACTAGGAGACCTATAAGTCAAAGTTTTGGTGGACGTAAACTCTCGCGACTTTACTGTACTGTACTGTTGCTGTTATAGCGATTATCTAATTCCCGCATGGTTGGTAAGGTTCGGGTTGGTTGTCATCAAAGTCATGGAAACGTACACTTTCGTCGGGGTTGGTCGATAGGGAAAGAGGTGTCAGTTGAATTGAGTTTGCCAGGATGTTGTTAAAGTCATGCGTTGACTAATTGCACGCTATACATATGTTGTATATGGTATGTCGGAGTCGATTCTGGATTAACAGGAGTTTAATCTGCTATAGTATTCAGAACAAATTTGCGCAAGCGACACTCTAAATTATCGTGGCAAGTAGAGCTCTTCGTCTGCAATGGGTGGAAGTTTGTCTCCAAGCGCACTATTCGCTGAGAGAGATATGGTGAAGATTTTGAAGGCTCCACTGCGAGTAATGGGTGTCTAAAGTTAGTTGCGTCCGAAGTCTGGTAGGCATCCTGTTCGATGTCGTCGACATAATCTTAGTAAGACCGCTTGATATTCCTAGGAGGCGAATCCGTAGCAAGTTGAGTGGTTGACTGGCCACAAAACTCATTTTAATTTGATCCTGGATCATTAACCAGCAAGCAAACTAACCTCAATTTCCACACAAAAATATTCGTAGAAGCTAGCTTGCAAGTTTTAGTCCGTAAATCTGTTTGATAAATTAACTTAAGCCTCCTTCAAAAGCTTTCGTGTAAAAGTATGGTTCACAACGTTATCTGTAGAACGGAAGCGGGTCGGTGCTCCCGTATCCTCTAGTGTTCTACTACTAGATAGCTGGGCTTCGCGGAAGCTTGGCCAGCGCTGGGCCACCATCGGTACATGCGCTGTCGCAAAAGCCTTTTGGCCCAAGATCGATCGCAAGAGATCTAGTGAAATCTTTTCCCTCAGTAAGGTTAGTCTCTCCCTAGTTTTGGGGCTTTTAAGAGGCCATTTCCCTATGGCGTCCACGCAGTAAGGCTGAGAATCCTCCCAGACGCCATCTGCAGAAGCTGTATTGAAGAAGATGAGGTGTAAACTACTCAACATTTCCTTATTTACTGTCCCGCGTTTAGAAGGACAAGACTTAAACACTTGGGAGCGCATATCTTCAGTCATCCCACCAAACTGACGGAAATAGAAATTAAACTCCCGTGAAAATTTATTTGGCTACTAAGCGTTTTCCTAATTTTAAGTTCGAACACAGGAGTTCTTCTTTTCAATGACCTCACAAAGTACTACATATACAAATGTGTAGTCCACGTGCGATCTTTTATCAGCCATCATCTTACCTAAACTATCACCTTATTTTTGGCGATTATTTAATAATTATTTTATTGACTTTTCATTTACTGTGAATCATCTACCATCGTATATATATTTTTGGCATAATTCTGTACGAATGTATAATATAATATACATTAAGCATCACAGCGGCTACTGGACCTCCTAATGTCCTACAACACACGATTGCATACTACTTTACTTAGCTCTTCTCTATTTTGTTTTTAGTATAATCCTAATAATAATTTAATATTCATAAGTCAACAGTAAGTAGCTGTGTGTGCATACAGCTATGTTCAGTGAATTTCCATATTTTAAAATCAATTCCCAGGCAATTGCCACAAATCACGTTTATATAACCCAATGGCGCTGCCCAAACGATTTAATGCTTTGCCGCACTCACGTGCTCTTAACTCAACAGAATGAAATCATTGCTGCAGAGCCAACTTACTTGTGCTTTATTTCGTGTACTATATGGCTCCCAGAGCTTCTTTAAACTTTGGCTGCAGCGCTGAAACTACAATTTATATGCTGCCTCAATTTCTTTTGCGCCACTAAGGCAATTCTTATTTTGTTTTACTACTTCTCTTACATATGTATATACGAGTATACCCGCTTAAGTGCCACCATATTTTTGAAAATCGTTCGAATTCCAAAACGTATGCCAAGTGCCCTGCTGCGCCTTAATAATGGGTCTATGCTCTCCACAGCATCGTGGCTGCACTTACCGAAAGGCTGCCGAAAATTCACAATTTATTGCAAAGTGTTTGAATTTATTGCGAAATTAAATGCGGCTGCTGCTTCGTATTCAGATATATAATATAGTATATTCGTGTGTACATTGAGCATGTAAAGCACAAAACGAAGTAGGACCCATTAAAAAGGAATATGGTAACTACTTTACAATCGCTTGCTCGACAATTATTTCAGTTACTTCCTTTCTTTATTCGTTCGTAAGAGCATATGAGTGATAAACGCAAATTTTATTAAAAAAAATTGTCCTAGAATAAATGGCTTCGCTTAGCCGAAGAACAAAGCTCAATTATTGGAGGCGCAGGCCGATCGATTCAAAAATTCAAATAAACTGATCTGCATACTATCAATAGCTGGTAGCCCTAAGGACATTATATATAGATCTAAAGGGACAGCACCTAAACACATAACTAAAATTCTATAACCGATTATTACACCGACCAGTTGGGTTAAAGACTTCCCTCAAAGCAGAAAATCTTCCAAGAGTGTACGCCAAGTAAGCTAGATTAAGTTACTTAGACTATTATGGTATGCCTTTATGAAGCCAGACGAAAGAAACTTCGACATTTGGATATCAGCTGTCGGCAAAAACGCTCTGAACCTATCACAAATCTTCTTAGGTTACATAATATTTTCGCTATTTCACTGGGATATCGAAAGGTATGAGAGCCGATGTAATTTTGCCTTGATTTGGCAAAAGTGGAAAATTCGGGGAGAAAGTGTTGAGATGATTCTCTCTCATCTTAGTTGAAACAGCTGATTCAGCTGGCATCAGGTAAAATGTTCAATCTTACAGTATGAGCCCCAATCGGTTAGTTAGAACTCCGACAACCATTGAAAAGTAATAGTAAGCGTGAAGAGTTACCCAGACTTCTTACCCTGGGCCAGATGGACTTAGCGACTGTAGTATTGTATCAACGCTTGTTGGTCTGGTCCGAAGCACAATACTTTAGTAGGGAACCAAAAGAAGCCTACCCCTTCAAATTTCGCAGTTATTGAGACTAAATTATCTGTTCTAGCAAGCTCATCAGCTTTACACTTTGCTACAATATCAGGCGCCCAACCCAATCCAATCATAAAATAACTCGATGTTGGAAATAAATACTCTAGACAATCCTTACCAGTCTTCAAAGTATAGTGAGTAGGCTCATACAATCTGAGTGAATAGTCACCACTCTGAAGGAGGTTGCGCAATATATCTGCCGCCTATATTGTAGCCACCTCCGCTTGGAAGACACTACAGTCATCTAGAAGCCTAAATGTTTGTATAAAGATATTATCTTGATATTTTTTTAGTCTTCGTAGTCCACCTGAGATAATTTAGGTGGTTACTGACCTAACGTATCATGTAGGGGGCTTTAAATTCCGAAAATTCGAAATGTTGTAGTCATAATATTAAAATTTTAAAATGTTAGCTTAATCTCCTTTGGGCCTGCCAAACGAATGATATAATTGAGAAAATCCCTAATCAGTCATCTATAAGCAAGCCAGTTGCTTTCCATTTATTTTCAGTAATTCTGTCTATAATTAAGGAATTTAATTATACAAGCACTTTAATTGCACAGTTGACTTACTTATTCTACATTCTACAATTCACTAGAGTAGCAAAAATCAAAGTGTTATCAAAGTTCAATTATTATTCACCACCTATAGCCGCCCACTACGCCCGGGGACTTCGAATTTAATAACACAAATTAACATTCAAATCACTCACAAATGCCTTTTAATCCCTTTTATATAAAATTAATTGCTGATTACCAAGCAATTCAATTAAAATTCACCTCCTTCTCTCTGTCTTTCTCTCCTTCCACACACACACACACAAATACGCAGCCAAATCGTTTAACCTCATTAGAGTTTATTACTTAGTTGTAGATTTCCTCCCTCCCACAACGGTCCTCTTGGTCCTTTCGCCCATCTTAGCACATTCATCAAACTCTCTAATAAACATAAACCCCAACTAAGCAGCTGCTACTTGCCACACGGCTCAAAGAGTAAGCGCTCCCGCTTATAAATAAACACTGAGCGCCCACAATTTGTGCACCTGGTCAACTGCCCCAATGGCCGAGTGGCAAACAATGCATTGCCTTCCACAGCATACTTCTAATTTAATACAGCTCCTTTTCATTTATTGACTTCGATCCGCTGCAATTTTCCAATTCCTGACTTCATTAGCATAAAATTTTCGAATTATAACGGAGAAAAAAAGAATTTCTGATATCGAATTAATCAGCGTAAAATGTAAAATTCGTCCGTCGAAGGTAAGGTAAGTGTATCTTTACCGTAATTGAAAAATCGTAAATTCTCTCAAAGGACACACTGACCAAACAGCAACAAGCATATTGACCCCACATTGTTCTTGTACAAGCAGCATCCAACGAAACTCTGACGAATTTATGCACAAAAGCTAAATAATACGGCGAATGGCTGATGGAGTACACGTATTGAAGTATAACCCTGGAGGGAAGCATTGCTCTGTGGTACTCTCTAGGCTACCTAGCTGTGGTGCTACAAGTTTTCCAACATTCTTTTCGATGCACAACAACAACAAATGCGATTGCGTGGCGACAACATCAACGATAATAATCGTAAACTAACCAAACTACTCGAGAAACCAAGGAAGCATGCAACCATAAAACCCATAGACCCATGAGTCCAATCAACGTGCCAGCTGTTGCTGCAGCAGCAGAAACGGTTTAGGTTGTGAGTGGTGGCTGTAATAAGTAAAATGTAAATAACACGAAATTCGGTCAACGGCGCTTTGCCTCCGAAACTGCTACTCTCATCACTGTTACATAGCGGTTCATCATCTTTCACGTT
Source organism: Bactrocera dorsalis (assembly GCF_023373825.1). Lineage (NCBI taxonomy): Eukaryota > Metazoa > Arthropoda > Insecta > Diptera > Tephritidae > Bactrocera > Bactrocera dorsalis. The sequence goes on from NC_064303.1 coordinate 96,863,264, forward strand.
TTCCCACGTACCTCGCCTCAGCCGCCGCTTGCGCATCCTGCCAAAGCTCATTCTTTCTGCTACTGACACAAATTTCATTTAACTTTCGTCTCATTAAATTTTCTGTTTGCTTTGCAAAGTCATAAATCCTCGCCGTGCAGCTCCGTTGTTGCTTCTTAGCTTCATTCGTCGCTGCTTGTGTTTGGGTTTGCCGTTAGTGGGGCAGGTCCGCTTGTTCAGCACAGCAAATGTAATAAACTTAAAATTCTGCTGCTCATTTCCTCAAATACCATTGTTGTTGTTGAGTTGTACTTCATTGTGTAAAGGTAGTGATATATTTATTGAAGTGTTTTTGTTACTAGAGCTTCTTTTTTACATGCAAGGATCATTTTTTCGAATGGTATTATAGTCTTGTTCCCTTAGGTGAAGTTACTAATTGACAACCAGGGAACTACACAAGTAGTCTTCGAAGCCTATAGTGCTTTGATTCACAATTGTGGTAGGTTAGTGATGAATAAATCCAGTGACTTGGGCTTCTAAGGCAGAAGGAATTGCATACGAAACGGAAAACAGTAACCAACGCCTTTGGCCTTGAAAAGGAATACGACCCAAAATACTTAAACCTCGGCTTCTGAAAAGTTCTCTTATACCTAGTGAACGAATACGATACCAGATACCTCCGCATCGAAAAAGTTTGGCAGTTTATAAGCAGTTGCTACGATGATTATTCCACTAAATCAGTCTTCAAGCATCCTGAAGCATACATACTATGTTTCCCACTTCTATGTGATGTGTGGGAAGTGGCGCTGGCGACTCTCGTGTACACTCTCAACTATGGCTGCTATATTTTTTCATTGCGTGCTGGACGTTGTTTAAGCAACCAAAGTCTTAGGTACTTCAAATTGTTGTCTTCTCTTATAGATCTCTTATATTATCTCTGGTTTCAACCATACCTCATCTAAAGGAGACAAACACATCAATTTGTCTTGGTAGTCAGTTTAGGAACTTTAATATGATGTACGGCTTTTTGAGTCCACGGTAGTAAATAGATTGCCTAGACTCTCAAAAAATTCCACAGTATCAGTTTTTAAATTTTTATGGATTCGGATATTTTTATCCTCAGTAACTTGGTACAAACTTCAAACTTTTGAGGTACTATACTGAAACACAGAGGGTTCTATTAGCTATAGCGAGAAACGTATAGATTTTGGTGAGAAAAGTATGACGAAATTTCATATAACGGCGTTTGAAAGTTCCAAAAGTAGTTATACTTCAGAGCCAAATCTAACTAATTGAATAATACGAAGTATGTAGAGAATTTTAAGAAGAAATCCAGGACACAATGCGGAAGCCACAGTGATGATGAGAAGGAATATAGAATTTATTTCTTCCATTGATCCTCTAATAGTCTAAAACACTACAACTGGAGTTACCAAGATTTCAACAGAGTTTCTTGCTTTCTTTCAAGCATTACTCCGAACTCGAAGGCTTCAACTGTAGATGTGACCTTAAAGCTAGTTTGGACGGCACTGGCAACTGACTTAAGGGCTTCTTTCAGGTATTACTCTGAACTCGAAGGCTTCAGATTTGACTTTGAAACTAGTTAGTTTGGACGGCACTGACAACTGAATTAAGGGCTTTCTGACTATAATGAAGTACGGTATGGTTAACTTCAAAAGTTTCAAACTAAACGGCTCGAACTTGAAGCCTCCTTATATTCTTTTTAGAGTTGTTATTTACTTAATCCAAATATGTATACCGAAGCAACAGTTATTTGTAAAAAAAAAATCTAAAACCCACAAATTTAGCATTTTCTTTCACTACTTTTCACCCATTTCACTTCTTCAGCACTTCAACTCGTCTCCGCTCTAAAACAAAGCCCTCGCCACTTCGTCAACATTTTATTAAAGCTTAAACGTGTTTTCACTTTATAGTATTTGTACTCCCGCACTTGTTGTTCGGTATGAGTTCATCATTTCCTTTCTATCCTTCCCTTGCCGCACGGCGATGGAAAGAAAGAAATAAAAACAACAAGAGCTACACCATCATCATTTTCTTCGGCTCGATGAGCGTGAAATTTGAATGGGAAAATATATGCGGGTAAATATACTGTTCTACACAAGTACTGTGGTCATATGCATACTATACATTCTTCTACACATAGCATTAAGTGTATACGCGTAGCTAGTTAGTATAGTGGCATACTAAGATACTAAAATTGAAAATTAAATGCAAATGCAAGACAATTGAAGCAGTAATTAGCTGAGCGTGCAGTCAAAGAGCGTTAAAATTGCATGAGCTCAACAAATTATTCGAATTCTTTATTTAAAAAAGAAATATTTCTAGTAGATTACGGTTTTAGAATACTATTTTCTATAGAAGATTGTTAGTGTTATAAATGATATTTTTTATGTGAAATAGAGAGCTGGGCGTTACATGAAATTTTACGGGTTGTCACGATAGCTTCAGTGGGTTTATAGTGATTAATGCAATGTTCCCATGAAACTAGAGCAGAAGCTTTAGTTCTGTGAACTTCAAGTATTGAACGCAAAAGTACTTTGGGTATAGACCGACGACTTTAAGAGGGCGTTTCTAGTCTAGAAATAAAAAACGATTTTTTTATCTTATACTTTAAAAGTTTAAATGTACAAGAAAATGTCTAGAAGAAAATTTTTCAAAATTCGAGTTATTTTCGAAGATATATGTTGTGACAAAAAAGTACCCGGAAAATGGAAATAAAACGCAAAATATTTAATTATCCATCAATATTTATTTTTTATCTTCAAAGTAATCCTTACCTCACACTTATGCCATCGCTTTTTCCAGTCCTCGAAACACTTCTCATTAGCATTTTTTTTCTTCGATTGAAAACCGGTTCCACGGAGTGGAAATTTCAGTTTGTGGAAGAAGAAAAAATCACACGGAACCAAATCTGGTGAACACGGTGGTTGATCAATGGTATTCATTGCGTTTTTAGCTTTAAATTCGGTTACAATCTTGGCTCGATGCGATGGTGCATTATCATTCCTTAATTTTGTTCTTCCACAATTCCGGCCGTTTTCGACGAATGTTCTTACGCAAACTCCTCAATACGGCCAAATAGAACTCCTCATTGGCCGTCTGTGCCTTCGGAACAAATTCACGAGCGGCTTTGGCGTGGTTTTTTAAGTTTCGTCTCGTTGTTTTCCCTCTATTTCGATGACTCTTGACTTGTTTGCATGCCAAACTCATAAACCCATGTCTCATCGGAAATTATAATGCTTTCCCTGAATGTGAGATCGGAATTCGCACGATCAAGCATGCCCAAAGAGACCTGTTCATGGTACTCTTTTAGAAAAAAAATCAGATTTATTGGGACGAGTCGACCAAGAACGAGTCATACTCAAAATATCTACCAAAATCATTCAAATGCAGTCGCGAGAGATGTCTCTTGCCATCGCTCTAACAATGAAATACAAAATTTGAGACAAATTCTTTGTTCGACTTAAATTAAATTACCTTAAATTTCCGGATACTTTTTTGTCACAATGTATATGCAGCTTTTGAGAAATACTTCGTTAGAAGAAAAAAAAATACATTTCACATTCAAACTCTTCTACTTTCTCAAATATTCTCTCATTTGTAATTCTCTTAAGACCCAATTCTTGCTCAAGTCTTGCTGATCATTTCATACTCCGTACCTTCATTGCCTTCCACAAAATATCCGCCGCATTGTTTGTATGATTTATGTCATTAAACTTTACTTATTTGCCACAGTTCGTTGCCACTCGTTCATAGATTGAGCAAACACTTTCACTGTTTGCCTAAACTTACACCCATTTCACACTAAATGGGCCGCATTCCTTGTTCCTCAGAAGAAGTACGCATTGCTAAATACGAGGAGGGTTGGAAAAGTACGTAGTATTTAAGACTTATCCAGTTGCAAGCAGCAACCACCTGTTCGTAGACTAGAGTAAACTATTTAATATGTAATATTTATTTTATTACATTTTGATGCCAGAAATCGAGAACTCTATGAAAGGCAATCCTATATGAAGGTTTATTATACTCCTCAAAACTTAAAAGTCCTCAGCAATAGATCTTACGGAGATCCCTAAAGACAAAGTGATATTCTTTACTGAAAAGTCAGGATAATAATACGACATCGTAATGCTGGGCCTCGGTTCGGTCTTTGTTCCGATCAGTATCAAAAACGTGTTTTTTTTCGTTCCTCCATTTCTCGGTCAACATCAAAGCACACCCCACAGAATTCAGATGCCATTTTTTATAAGAAAACCGGAACCAATGCCTTATAAACAACCTCTAGTAGATTTTTACATTAAATTTCCGGCGTCGAAGGGAAATGAAGCCTTTTCCACCAGAGCACAGTGCACGAAGATTCATCAAGGCTAGTCTATTCAGTTCGCAAAACGAAATAGACGAACCCATATTCGTTCGAGTATTCCATTAACTAGCATAGTCTTCTGATATAATCCCCAAACATTTAATGGTAGGAGTGGAGTTCTATGATACTTATTCTTCTTTATTGGCGTAGATACCGCTTACTCGATCATAGCCGAGTTTAAAACAGCGCGCCAGTCGTTCAGGTAGTCAATTGGCGGCGGGTACTGCGTCGAATACTTTCAGAGGTGGAGTGTTTTCGCTGTCTCTTTATTCGATGAACTATGTCAATGTCGTCGTATATCTCGTACAGCTCCGTCGAATACGATACTCGCCGTTGGCAATATAGACTCATCAGACCACACTCGGGCCTACGGAAATGGAGTGTAACCAAATTTTTATCTGTCCGAAGGTTGTTAATACCTCAGTTCGAAAAATTCGAGGAATATTTTCTGCCACCAATAGAACAATTATGAAAAAGTCGTACTACCCTCGTATAATCATATCTTTTTACTATAAATATATGTACACATATACATATATATTTACAAAGCAAACAAGTGTAACACCAAAAATTTACATCACTACCAACACAAGCGCAAACAAAGTGTAGCCACAAAAATCAACATCAACATCATCATTAGAATGGTGGAATGAAGGCTGGAGGTTATGAAGAATGTCTGAAAGCGGCGCAAGCACAGTACAAGAGCAAGAACAGCTTCTTCATTATAAGCATCATCGACATTTTCATCATTACCCGAGCGATGTTCCTCTTCATTATCATCATTATTCGTATCATTACCGCCAAGCAAGCAACCAACAAGTCGTACCATCAACACCGTCTCACCTCCGCTGAACGTAACTACAACAAGCTTTGTTCCGCTTCACGCCAACGCCGTAGTCTTCTGTCTGCTGGGGTCTGCCGAAACGGCAGTAAATTCATAGAATAAATTTGCGAATCTAATAAAATGTAAATCAACATATTTTCCAGCAGGCGAGTAGCAGTGGCGTTAGGTAGGAAGACTAAACAAGCGGAGAGGCTGTAGTAAGCGTGTGCGTATGTCAGCATGAATGGCAATATCTTCACTCCGCTCTGAGGACGAGCGTCCACGTAGGGTTTGCTGTGTCATAAAATTTAACTTCATTTGAATTTTCAAATAAACTCTAGCCACCGCCCCTACCCTTCATCCGACTTCTACTTCTGTTGCAGTGTGTCTTACACTTTTGTTTGATTTGGCCGCCTAAATGTATGCTAACCGAAATGAGACCGTCCAGTTGGCCACTCGCACTTTCACTTGTTGTTTCCATTATTAGCTTTTGTTGTTTTGTTTATTTTTCCGGTCAGTCAGATTTTATAAGGACCACGGAATTCTAGCTAGATGGGCAGTCGAATGTGTTTCAATGATAATGAAGCAATGCTCTACCTCGGCGGTCTTTGTACATTTGTTTGTATTTAGGTCCAGAAAATGTTTTTAATTATTGTTGCATACTTTTGTGCGCACGTAGATTAACTAATCTTCGAGAGTAAAAAATTTAAATAAGAAGCAGATGAAAATATTAAAATAAGTTGTTTTATGGAAGCTTTTGAAGAATCTCTCACAATTCTAGCTTATTTAGACCCAATATTCTGTAATTCCGATTCATCACTGTTTGCTATAGGAGTTCTCTCATGACTTTCATAACGGCTTTAGGCTTCCTAACCCTTGCACCGTCTTTCAAGCGGAGGTGGCTGCCATAAAGGTAGCAGTAGATCTACTACTCCGAAGTGCAGCTTCCTTCAGAGTGGTGTCTATCCAATCCGATGGTAGGGCATATTAGCCTTGAGTTCGCTGACTGTGTGCTCAAAATAAGTCAAAGGATGTCTAGACTCCTTATCTTTATGATCGACTTATTTTACGTTTAGACTGGTTTGGCTGCTTGGCCACAGCGGTAACACTGCAAGGCTGATGAGCTTGCTAGGACTAGGATACCCCGCAGTCTCAATAAATGCGGAATGAGACAAATTAGGTCCTCCGATGGCTTCTTTTTTTTCACTACTGCACTGTTGCGCCTCAGAATAACTCAACTACCAGCAGCTGGACAGTCACAAGATAGTATGTGGTATAGGGAACGCTTCACTCTCAGCAAAGTCCACTTTTCAATGGTTGTAAGAGTTCTAACTGGACGCTGTTCGATCGAGATTCACGCACTAAGATTGAACAACTGCATGAGCTATCTAGAAGAAAATGAGATAGAATCATCTCAACACTTCCTTTTCGAATGTCTCCTTTTGTTATATCAAAGCAAAAACACATTGGATCTCATATTTCTTGACATCCAGTTAAAATAAAACACCAAAGTAGATTTCTAATAGGTTCAGGGCGTTTTTGCCGATAGCTTATATCCACTGACAGAAGTTTACCTCATGGCTTACCAAGGGACTGCACTGACTTAACAGTCTAAGTGTGATTTTCCCCCGCTGAGAAACAGTCATCCAACCTAACCTGACCTTCATAACGGTGGAATAACTATTGCAATCAATTGTACCCAGTTTTATCACTTCTACTTGAAGTTACCATTTCTACTGGCGAGCTCTGGAGTTGACCTTCGACTATGTGGCTGATAAACTTTTCAAAGGCTTTGCATTTGCTTTGGTAACTTTGAATGCATATCACCACTGAAAAAATGTTTACCTATAATATTAGACTTTCCTTCAAAGGTAGATCCTTTAAATACGACGTCCCAAATCCTCAAATCGCGGTAGTACAATTTCATTTTATTGTGTCGTAAAATATCATTTATTTTTCACCCCTGACCTATCACACTTGAAGTGTACAATTTGAAATAGACACTTACAGAAAATACAGGCCGTTGTCTACACTAAAGAATTCGATTCAAATTACTTGCGGCATTTAAGCATTACTCGTATGCCTACATTTGTTGTCAAGACTACTGTTGGAGATCAATGCCATCTCCTGTGTTTGAGCCTCGGTCTATCTTTACTAATTAAAGTTTTTCTGGATCATTCAGGGCAAGGATGAGACTGTCTCCATCTAAAAACCAATGTGATCAATGAGAGGCATGCTTCCATCATTAAAGATGTAGTAAGTTCTTTAGCTTCCTGAGAACTGTACTCATATCGTCCCCCATTTCATGCGAACCCGACATTCATTAGTACAGATGTGACTGCTAACCTTAGAGTAAATCAAGATGATATTTATCACTAGAACTTTTGATTTATCAATTCAAGATTTTTTTTTTGGTAACCAATCGACAATTCAGTCCATCACCGGCTCTATCTAAACCATCACGACGATCTGGAATTTTTAGAAATAGTTAACATGATAGAGAAGAAATCGACTTTCGCCACTATGAAGAATTTTCTAAATAGACGTCAGACTTCATCCGCAGGTACACCTCATCCAGAGCTTGCCTTCGGATGACTTAGAGTAGATGATTAACTCGATTTTCTGACAAAATTAGCAGGCATAAGACTACAGCAACCCAAAGAAATTCCATCAGATGCAAATTGATCCCTTACAAAGTACCTCGTTGTTGCGGATCTTAAGCCGAAGATGTTATTATTGGGTATCCCCTTTGGAAAGCAATATAAATAGGTAAGTAAAAGTGCTGCCAGTTCAAGCTCAATGCGACATTTTGGTGCGCTATCGTATGACCACTATAATCTTGTTATCTTGTTTCATCTTTGCGCTCAAACCATTTGGTGCGCTCATTGGAACTACTCGGATGTGTTTAAAGAGCCTCCTAGCTTGACCAACTCATTTGCTTTTTTCTTGCCGAAAATGTTCCTGTGGCAGGAAAACAAAGTTAAGGTACAAGTGGAGATACTGTGGAGTTAGTATGCTTACTTTCGGTATCCTCTCGTAGTTATTCAATAGATCATTAGGGGCCTTCTCTTAACATAGTACTTCCGCTTGGAAGATGCTGTCTCTTGTTGGTAGTCCGTTAGAGAGAGAGATAAGAGAAAGAGAGAAAGAAAAGACCCATATGGACTTGAGACCACATTCTGATGAAACAATGCACACTGTGGTCTTATTACTTTTTTTCAAATTTGAAAGATATTATAATTCCTTTCATTTATTTAAACTTCTCACCTGCCTTATTGAAAATGAGACTGCCCATATTCCTATACTTGCTCTCTTCCCCCTTCCACTCAACCTTACTACATCACACAATATCTATCTACACGTAAACCAACGCAGCAAAAACAAAAAAATTCTCCAACGTGGAAATAAAATGTTTATTTTCCTTGAAATATCTGGAAAAAATAATAAATAAATTCGGAAAACTTGAAAATAATGTGGCAAGTGTGGCAATTCGGCAAATGAAATAACAACAACGCGCAGAATGAATTTGAAAATGTGCAGAACAAATTGAAAAGTTGCAATGAAAACAATGTTTCGCCGCTGCCACACGCCTTCCAGTCTTCGAGTGGCATCAAATAAGTTTTCAAGTAGTGGGACTCCTCATTCTGCATGCCGCACGTTTTTTAAATTTCATTTTGGCTGTTATTTTCGCTGGCGTGTCACTTGCGAATTTCTGCACTTCGTGGCATGTTCGACTTTTTTGTTTGCATTTTTCTTTCGATTTCTTTGTACATATTGCTGCGCTTCCGTCCGCATTGCATTGTTGGCATTGCTGTGACTTTCGCGTTTCCGCATTTCCTCAAAATGTTGCCGGAGTGATTTTTTCCATTTTTCATTCATTTTTTGCTTTCTTTTTGGAAGTCTCATTGCTATTTTTGCAGTTTTTGTAGCGAAAATATTAAACAATTTCACTGCACAGTGGAAAATATTGCACACGAAATTAAAAAAATATGAGAGGAATAATGATTTGGTAGGAAACTGCGATTATTCTTAGCTTTTATTAGAGACCAAGAGGGCTTTCAATGGATACTTTATATATTCGAGTGGTCTAATTTTCTATAGATGTACTATAGAGAACCATCAGAACTTGATTGAAGATCTGAGTTATTTTGCCCAATTCTGCTAAGACGATTTTCATGAAAACCCTATTATAATAAAAATCAGCCAGAGCATAATAAACCTCCTTATATTTGGCCGTGTAAAGGCTTTCATGGTTATATAACACAGCAGGTAATCTTCTCTCTGTGAGAACTGCAGTCTGGCCAACTCCAGTGCCGACAGCCGCATCTCTGATTCAACAAATGTCCACACATTTAACTCCAATTATGCCTTAAAAGCTCTAAACATGCGAAGTGCGCCTTCCGTATGTCACCAGGATATCTCTTTGTTTCTAGGGGTTCCCTTCCAAAGACTGGTCAGTGACGTTTCGAACATTTTCTACTTGAGGCTGGTTAAATTAGATTAGAATGGGATAAGAAGTCAATGCTAACAGAGATCTCACTTGCACACCGGTCCTTTGTGGTCCCTAAAACTCCTATATAATAGATCTTAAGAACTTTACGAATCGACTAAGTTCAAACGCTTATCACAAATCCGTTGAGACGGCCAATGTCAGTTTGGCTATGTCTCCTGGTTCGCCGAAAGTAAGACTGCCGAGATGTTTCATCTCCAGTCTTGCAAAGACCGGACAATGGAAAAGAAAGTGCCAGAACGTCTCCACCCTACGATTTGCTTTGGGCGTACAGTTGGCGAGCCTAGCACAAGCATTGCCGCTCTTTCGTCGTAGTGAATACACACCTCCATAAAAGAGGCTGCAGTTCGTAGCAGTACGTCTATCGCCACTTTAATAGCAGCCACTTATACCTGAAGAACACTACAGTGAACCGGTAATCTAAAGCAAAGATTGACGGATAACTCCTTACACAAATCTACCTCTCCAACCTTTCCTCCTAGCTAGGACTGATCCATTAAAAATCTTCCATAGCGACTTCTCCCCATCCACATTTCCCTCGTTGGTATGTGAGCAGAGACATAACCGCCACGAGTGACAGATGCGAGGCAGTGATCCAAGTTTTCAGGAACGCAGTTAAAGGCGGAAAGATTTTAGGTACAAACAATCATATTTAGGACCTTAAGAAGTCGATCAGTTCCAAACATGTGGGCAAAGAAACCAAATTTCTCCGACATAGAACCAAAAATGTATTTTTTAGTACCGATTTCTTCGCGTGTACCCGCGTTTTGCATGCAGAAATTGTAAATAAAACTCTTCGGAAAACCGCAGTTTAGACCGCGTACGAAGCGACAGCATTGTGCAGTCCTTGACATTCGCCGCCAGTCATAAATCACGAATTCCACTCTGAGCCATTTAACTTTTCAAGTTAGTTGCACTAAACAAAACAACCAATAGAGTTTACAGTTTTTTGCATAAAAACATGCAACAACAACATTAACAATTACAATAAGAACAACAAAAACACATGTGCATAAGCTAAGCCGCTAAAGTTTCAACTAAAACAGGAAACTAACTAAATGCAAAACAAGTTGAGACAGCAGCGGCACCAAAAGCAGAAAAAATAAAGAAGAGAAGTAAGAAGCAGAAGAAGAGAGCAGCTCCTTAAGGAAATCACTGCAAATGGCAAGACATACCATATGAGCATACTTGAAGCAGAGCAGCTGCCAAGAATACGGATATACATATATGCTCTTACATATGTATGTATGTACATATAAGCATCTGCAGCTGTGTTCATAAAAATGCCAGTTCTGTCGTTAAGAGAAAAAAACTTTATACCACTCGCCAAGCGAAGTTTGGGACCCGCCACTGCCAATGAAGTAGAAACAAGACTCCACTCTTGATGACCACCTCAACAAACATAATAGGGACTATGATTCAAAGGCAAGCACTGGAATATCCGAACCCTAAATTGGGATGATGCTGCTGCCCAGCTCGTTGATGTCCTCATAAATGTAAAGGCTTACATCACCGCCGTCCAAGAAATGTGATGGAAGGGACAAAGACGACGATGAATAGGCCCTTGTCGAATTTACTAAAGCGAGCATATAAAGGAAGATATGACCAAAGATACCATTTAGGACCAGCTAGACCGCGCTGCGTGACTGCCTCCACCACGATGCAAAAATTGTGCTTATTGATTGTAACACCAAGGTGGGCAAAGAAGGCATCTTCGGTACAACAGTTGGAAAATTCAACCTCCATGGGTTGACACTGATCGACTTCGTGGGGGCCCGCAATTTAGTTGTTGTTAAACTCCAGCACATTCAAATTCATCAAGCTACTTGGCTCCGGATCGAAAATATGAAAACCCGATCGATCTTTTTGTGATAGACGGAAGACACGTCTCCATTGGTTTGGACGTGCTTACGCTCCGAGGTCCTAACATCGACCTGACCTACTATCTTGTTGTAACGAAGATACGCGCCAGCCTCCCTTCAGTAAAACACCCATCAAGAATGACAGGGAAGGTACGACGTCGAGAAGCTACAATCACAACCGACAGTTAAACGGTTTTCTACTCGACCAGCACCTCTGCTCTTTGAGAGCAATCATCAGTACCTCGGAATCAGGAAACTGAGGGACGGTATTTGAAGCTCCTTACCTATAGCTACAAGCGAGAGCATAGGTTTTTGGAAAGGTCGAAAGAACAGTTATTACGATGAGGGTTGTCGTGTCGCAGCGGATAGTAACGGGTCGACCATAACACAAGCGGAGTGGGATGAATGCCGAGAGTTGAAGAGTGAAGTGAGACGCATATGCAGACAAAAAATTAAACTAGCCGAAATGAGCAAGAATGAAAAGCTGACCGACAGGGATAATGCTCGTCAATTCTACAAAAAGATGCGGCAATTAAAGGAAGGTTTCAAAACCGGAGCATACCCTTGAGGGATCCAGTAGTGATCTAGTGCCTGATGTTCAGAGCATACCGACGTGTTATGGAGGGAACACTTCTCCAGCCTACTGAACAGCAGTGAAAGTGTAACATCTGGAGATGGCAAGCGTGACTCCCCAATCGTTGACGATGGAATAGATGTTCCATTGAAAGACTATGAAAAGGTTCGAATAGCAATTACCCGCCTGAAGAATAACAAAGCGGCAATGGCTGCACTTGGTATCTCGAATTGGCGCCAAATAGTGAAAATTTCACTAGGAGAAAGGACTGGCGCGCTGTTGTTAACTCGGCTATAACCGCGTAAGCAATTTCTACACCAGTAGGGAAGAAAAAATTAAATCCCAGTCGCCCAGACATCTCCGCGCAGATATCACCGAGATATATTTGGGAGCGGCGGAGTCGCTATAGCAAAGATGCGAACCTTACCTCATTGATGGATTGAAAGTCAAGGAGAACATTGAAATAGGAGTCTGGAGCCCACGATCAGCTCTAATCAGACCGCTCGACCATTCTATTGTCTTTCAAAATGTATTAGAGATATGCATTAACTTCAATAGCAGAGCAGCTTTATTCAGGTCTTGAGCTTGGTGACAATGACCTCAAAGTTAGTCAAAGAGTGCATGACCTCACTACTACTAGAATGAAGTTACTTTCATATTAAACTTATCTAGGTCTCTGGCCATAGCAGAATCGTCGGATATTGTCAAGCCGATGAGCTTGCAAGAAAAGGCACCCATACTCAAATTATTAAAATAATATATTATCGTTTCTCATTCCTCAATGAACACTGCTATTTTTGTTAACATAACTGCTAGCCCTATGTGCAAACAAACATATGTGTCTCGTACGCATATAATATTATTATTACTCATACGCCTCCGCAGACCTGTTTGCACACACATACTATTTTACTATAATATTCCTTGCTGCCTTGTCACATGTCCTTTAATTTTGTTTGCTTTTCTTGTTGATGTTGTTTTTATTGTCGTTTTTGCTTTTTTTACATTTCTTCCCAACTTCGAAGATTCACATTTCGTATTTCATTTTCCTACTCAATTAATAAGTAATTTCCCGTCCATATTCATTTCCTTCCTGCTTTCGCTGGCTTGCGATTTTTCAATATTTAAAACCTGATTCCAATAATGAAAGCACAAAAAAGAATAAGAACAACAAGAAGAAAAGGAAAAAGCGAACAGCGCACGATAATGGCTATACTGTCCCAGCTGAATACAGGAAACGTGGTCGTTAACAAACACAGTGAAGCGCAAGCAAGTATGTGTGTGGTGTGGTTTTATACCCTAAAGAGCGTGAATGAAATTTTCTACGCAGTTTGTAACACGCAGAATTAAACATGAAACGGAGATCGTATAAAGTATCTATATAATGAGCAGTGTGACAAGTTGAGGCCAAGTCTGACTGTATATACCCGAAACATTACCTCTGATTTTAATATATCGGTCTGAAATTTTTCACACGTCCTTTTCTCTTCAAGGAGCTGCTCATTTGTTGGAATCGCCGTGATCGGGGCACTATAACATATAGCTGTCATACAAACTGAACGATCGGAATCAAGTGCTTCTATGGACAACTTTTTCATTTGAAGAGATATCTTCATGAAATTTGGCAAGGATTATTATCTAAGGAAATTATATAGTCCCTGAAGAAATTGTTCAGATCGGTTCACTACAACATATAGCTGCCATACAAACTGAACGTTCGGAATCAAGTGCTCGTATGGAAATTTTTTTCATTTGAAGACATCTCTTCGTGAAATTTGGCATGGATTGCTATCTAGGAAAATTTAACAGTCTCCGAAGAAATTGTTCAGATCGGACCACTATAGCATATAGCTGTCATTCAAACTGAACGATTAAAATATTTATCTTGTCACCTTATACCCTTTTTTGTTGTAAGAAATGCAACTGTGGAGGGTATTACAGCTTCGGTGCAGCCGAAGTTAACCTTAACTGTGTATGTACATATGTATGTACATATGTATGTGTTATAAAAATCAGATATATTTGTACATTCATATGGCGTAGGAAATTATTGCGCTGCCGTGACAGTTTTTCCATTTGTATTCCACGGCATACGCATAAGCACACACACATATAGATATGTATATGGACCTTCATGCATACGTATGCATGTACATTCATATATTTTATATATGTGCATATGTTAAGCTGTTTTTGCATAAGGGCATTTGCATTTGGCTATGTATGATTGTATGTGTGTATGCATGTATGTTTGTATTGGCGTGTGTTTGCTGACTTTTCCTTTGCATACTTTCAGGTTGATTTTTCCCAGCTACCTTAATGGTTTTTCCATGTCACAAACGCCGCCGAAATGAAACGTAATGCCATCGCATGTTAGTCCTGCTGCTCATTGTACTCACATACATACATACATAGTTAACAGCTTTTAAATTTTCTCACACATACTTACAAACATACGTATGTGTATGGTTATGTATTCATCCGCATTTCTTTTCCATAAAATATTGTTTTTTTTTTTTTGCGATTGTCAGTTCATTCGCCAGTATTTGCCTGCCAGCGGCCTTCTCGATATCTGTTAATGCGCTTGCGATAATGATAATCAATGCACGCACTGCCTTCAACTTTATCCACACATACTTATAAGAGCTTATATGTATATATGTACATATGCATATGCAAATGGCTTTGTAGGCATTGGGCACCTCAAAGAAAACGCCAAAAGCGAAAATTCGCACATGGCAAAGAATCATGATTTATAAGTACATATGTATGTTTCGTAGCATGTAGTTGTTGCTTTAGCTGAGAAGTCAATTCCCTTGCAAAGGGGATCCTTTCTTAATATTTTCAGTGTCATTATGCCTTTATTCGGAAATTTAAAGATCGATAAGTTGGCGGTCGCCAATTGGAAACCTTTACAGTTCAAGGTTCTCTTTAATATGAATTTCTACCATTTAACTAATTTTGGATCATTCTTTGAAATCTATGCCAAATTTCGTACAAACACCTCCTCACATAAAATAAATGTTCCAGACAAGAACTTGATTATTATGCACTTTATAGTATCTCCAACGTTTCCTGCTTCGTGACTAAATTCACAATCTTTTCAGTGCATAGAAAAGGTCAACCATTTTGAGGATCCCTACTCCGAGTACGCCAATCACTAAGATCGTCGGTGAAGATGTTAAAAGCTCTACTTTGAATGTGAATAACGGTCAGTGCAGATTTGAAGTTTGTTGCGTCCAAGGTCTGGTCGGCGTATTGTTTTATGTCGTCGGCGCAGTTGATGCTCCTACGTGGCCGTTCCGCTCTAACCAGATAACTGCAGGGATAATTTCTTTGAAAGGACTCAAACAGAAACTGCTGTGAGCTCCTTACTGCACATATTGGTCGGCTGATTTCCTTATATGATGCCAACAACATTTCTTTGTCTTTCCCCATGTGCTGCCGGCTAGCGACTTGAGGATTTTATTGCAGCTCTGTATTTTGGCAATAATCGCGGTCGTGAAGGTTATTGACAGTCAGAATTTTAAGGCCATCGACTGCAATATTAAAGTGAAGTCTGGACTCCTTCGACGAGTGGTTATCGTGCAATCATCAGCGAACGAAATGATTGAGGGAGTTTCAAGATGTAGAAGTTAAACAGCAACGGGAAAAGGACACCACGTAAAAAGGACGTAACTCGCAGGTTTACTTCTTCTCAATTTAGATTTTTTTACCTTAAAACAGTACGGATGATTGTCGACCGCTCAGGTAGTTCATAGCCCACCTCTTCAGTCCTGAAGGGAGCGTAGACTTTTCGATACACTCAAGTAGCGTTGTGTGATTGACTATCTCAAAGGCTTTTGTCAAGTCCAACGCTACGAGGATCGTCCTCTCGCAGGGTGGTTTTTGCTTGAGGCCTTGAACTATCTAGCTGCTAAGGAAATTTTTCCAGTAGAAAACGATACTGAAAGTAGAAAAAGACTTTATTTAAGCGAAGGCTGTGAACATTCCAACGTTATTGCGCAGACTGGACAGGAATTCGTAATTTTATTATAAAAAAAATAATAATAAGATTGAGCTGCACTGACATGTATTTTGCGAAGTAGAGTGTATTCTTTTGGAGATTGAACTGACGATTTCATATAAGCACATTATCGCGAAAATATAATGAAACCCGGATTCTCAGTTTTTATGAATTTCGTGGTTCAAAAGAATCTACTGTCTGCGATTCCACATTAGAATTGTGAGGTCATTACACTCTTTAACGGATAACTTTCGATCTCGTCATGTAATCTCAGAGCTTAATATTAATTTTGGTACAAATCCGATTTTTTTTAAATATACATAGGTATGTAAAGATTTATTTATTAAGCTGCTTTTACACAAATAATATTTTACAAAAGCCTGTCACAACTTAAACTATATTAATATTTCTTGTATATATTATATAATTTATATATATAAGCAGGTGTCTTTAGGTAAATGCATTATTGTGCTTAACGCTTGTTATTGAGCGTACAATTTTAGTTAATACATATTTTGGTTTCAGTCTTGTTATTGAAATAATCTTTGCTCATATCAAAATATCATTAGTTGTATTTATAGCTATGGGCGGCAAGTAGATGGCTCTGATTTGGCTGCGCAATCTTGCGATTTCCACATCCTCACGTTCCATTTCACGCACCAGTTGCGAGAACTGGACAAGTCCCTCGCGATTTCCTGGAAAACCATAAGTTTTAATTACATCCGTTTGCAATTGCATAACCAGTGGAAAGACGTGCTGCATCATTAGCAACATTTCTTTCCCAGCTGAAGCTTTAGCTTCCGACAATTTCTTGGAGTTCTCTGGCTGATTCACTGTGCGTATGATTTCAATGAGTATTTGCTTGGCAGTGTCATTACTGAAATTCACTAAGTAAGACATTTTAATACCGCTGGTTTCTGGCAATGAGTTAAATTGTATCGTTTAATAATATTTTGAGCAGTATAGTGTACAATTATTTATATTTACAATATTTTTGTAAAAGAATTTTTGTTTACAATCCGTAAATAAAGGTTTTCCCCAGAAATGTCAAAATGTGGAAGCTAAATTACCAGTGCTACCAATAAACAATATAAAGACCGAAATACAGTGTGCGCAAATGTCTTGTCGTTTTTTTTTATGTGAGAAACGCATGAGATTATTGTACCCATATAATTAAGATTACTATTTAAAAAACTACTTCTTTCTAGATAATTAAGATAAGGATTCAAAAAATTTAACCTAAGTCTTTTCACTTTTTTAACTTAGCTTTTTAAATAATCCCGGTAAAATATGAAATAAGTTTTCAGTACATACACCATAAATCATATATAAAACAAACACGTTTTCGTTCATGATTTACTTTATTATTTACTTTTTATATAACGATTTTTACCTTTTAACATATTTAATACTCTTGTTTTAGCAACAACTTTTTAAGAAAAAAATTATTGCATTAATTTTCTAACACTAAATATTTCACTTGCAACTCTGCCGTGTGTGGTTGTGGAATGCGTTGGCAACATCGTTGAACTGTCACGAAAGAAAAGTCATATAAAAAGGAGAATTCATCGTAATCCGAGTCTGTCACAGCAGTTTTGTTTTATTATTCAAAGGTTGTAAAGGTTTTTCTGGAAAAACAAAACACGGAAACAACGTGTAATTTTCCCCAAAACGTTTGCTCAATATCAAACAACGGGTGCAAAAAAGGCTGGAAAACACAAATAATTTGGGAATGCAAATACTGCAAAATTACATATTGTCGAGGGAATACGACTTTTCCATACTACCTAAAGCAGCAACGACAGCAAGGCCTCCGTTCTTTGTACCGTCCATACGATTACACGAACAACAAATTACGAATCATCACCTTTGATTTGTTACCTTACTGTATTACACCTCAAAAAAGACAAGACACACAGTCATGGAGGATGGACTTTCAAATGAACAAACCGAAAAGATTCTACAGTTTCAAGACATTACAGGCATTGAGGATATGAATATATGTCGAGATGTCTTGATCAGACATCAGTGGGATCTTGAGGTATATACATAAAATTTTGTTTAGTTTTAAATAATTATTAACGTTTGTATTTTATAGGTTGCTTTTCAAGAGCAAATGAACATACGCGAAGGCATTCCATCAACATATGCCGCGTCCAGAGATGTACGCGCACCCGCTGTTTTCGACGATCGTTTTCTACAACAGATTTTTTCTGCAAATATGCCTGGTGGCAGATCGGCACGAGGTGGCATGGGTCCTATACCGCGTAGCTTTACGGGTATCATTGGCTATGTCATAAACATGGTATTTCAATATTGCTACTCGACATTCTCCAGCGTACTAACTGCTTTACTGAGTTTGGGACGAAACGATGAGAGAAGTACGTATTAGCAAAATGCTAATTTCTTACTTATTTGAAGTGTTTATTAATATTAATTAAATTTTGTATTTTTTCAGTCGTTACCGATCCTGTTGGCGATGTCATGAGTTTTATACGTTCTTACAACGAACGTTATCCATCGCACCCAGTGTTCTATCAGGGCACATACGCGCAAGCGTTAAATGATGCTAAACAGGAACTACGATTCCTACTCATCTATCTACACAAGGATCCCACAAATAATCCCGATGTGGATTCACTGTGCCGTACAACGCTATCGAATCAATCAACAATTGATTTTATAAATCGCAATATGCTTTTCTGGGGCTGTGACGTATCCTCACCAGAGGGTTATAGAGTATCGCATACATTAAATATTCACGTATTTCCGACAATGGTGTTAATTGCACAACGCAATCATCGTATGATTATTGTTGGTCGCTTTGAAGGCGATTGCACATCAGAAGAGTTAATACGTCGCATGCAAACAGTGATCTCAGTAAATGAAATATGGCTTAGTCAAGCACGTGCTGATCGTTTAGAACGTAATCTCACACAGACGCTGCGTCAACAGCAAGACGAAGCCTATCAACTTAGTTTACGTGCCGATGAGGAGAAGGAGCGACTGCGTCAGTTGGAACGTGATGCAGTGCGACAAGCACAGGAGGCTATTGAACGTGAACGTGCCGAAGAGGCACGCAAAAAAGAGGTGAGTACATAGTTTAAATCAACTGCTATTTATTTTTATTTTCAATGACTAATGGTTGTTTATTGAATAATTTAGGAAATTGCTCAACTTAAAATTGAGCTAGCTGAGCAGGTGCCAAATGAGCCACCAGCTGGAACAGCGGACGCCATTAGTGTCGTCTTTAAACTGCCAAACGGCGCACGCCTGGAGCGACGTTTTCTCAATTCCAATTCATTAATTGTAAGTTTAAAACGTTTTGCTAACATTTTTCTTTATATTAAAGCGAATTTTGTTTTTATCTTTTTTTATTCCAAATAGGATGTGTATAACTATCTGTTCTGTCATCCCTCTTCACCCGATGAATTCGAGATCACAACGAATTTCCCTAAACGCGTCCTCTACGCCAGTTCTTGTAATAATGGCGCCATCAATGGTAATGGCAATCAAACAACCTTAGCTGAAGCCGGTCTGAAGCATCGTGAGGTACTCTTTGTCAACGACTTGGAGGCGTAATATTCATAGCAATATTTTATACAACAAACAACAGCAACACACCACATAAACAATCAACGGTCAACATTTGATCGGATTTCATAGTTTAATATGTATAACAAAGAAGTTTTGTTTTTAATTTGCATTGAATATGCAAAAACTACGTTATTTACACGCGGAGTGTTTTCAAAAGTTAAAAAAAAGTAAAACGTGTACGTAAATTTAAGAAATGGAGCTAAGAACACACAATTTTCGCAAAAAGATATATATGATTATGCCGTTACAATGCTCCATGCAAACATATATAGCAATATTGAATTGTTATTTAAATTATCTGTTTTCTAATTTTCATTAATTTAAGTAATTTTATTTTTTCCTTGATCTTTAGCGTACTTACATTTATATGTAACAAAAACTAATAACTATTTGGACTAATCTATTTTAATTTCTTTCCAAATGCAGTACTGCATTGTTGCTTTACACACACACTACTCAATTCTGACAGTCGTAACATAAACAAAACATTTTATCAAAAACGATCATGATAAGATTTGTAGCATTCTTAATATTTCTATTGAAAAGAAAATTAAATAAAAAGTAAATATAGTACGTGTGAAAACTAACTGTTAAGCGATCAAAATATCGTAGTTATTGACTTCGACTAACCGAGAGAGAGTATTAACAAAGTGTAGGAGATGGTCCCAAAGTAGCAGGTCTTAGAAATTAATTTATATTCTAAAATGATCAATATAAAGTTTTTTTAGTAAAAAATTGATTTTCAAGTTGAGCGAAGCTAGTTCTCAATGACGACGTCGAGGGCACATTGCCAGGCTTGCAGTGTGTGTTAAAGCAAATATTACGTACAAATTTCTTCGCCGCTACTGTTTGCACAATGCGTTTAATGCAACACACACTTGTACGCTAACTTTCATGTGTGTGTGTGCGTGTGTGTCAGCTAAAGCACGACCATTGGCTGAACGAAAATTCCCAGCAATTCCAAACGAAACAATCGAACAAAGAAATGTTGTGCGCCGCCTGCTGAGAGCGCTGGTCGCCTGTTACCATGTGGAACAATAGACGTGCTCGACGGCTCAAATGCGGTTTTTGGCTTCGCCGATTGGTCGGTTTGCCGTCGTCGACGTCGTCAGCAGAACCATCTGCTATAACGGACATGCTCATCTCACCACTATTTTTCGCTCGACCGCACGTGCTGTGTGTGTGCTGTTTTCAGCGGATGCGACAACTGCACATACACCTTGCGGCGACGATATGTATGTGAGCTGAAACAGAATTCGAACGGGCAACGGCAAAGAAATGGCGCACGCCGGCAATTCAGTGAAACAAAACGCTGCTGCATTGGAACGTCGTTGCGGCGGCGAACTACGCCGTGACGACCATAAAAATCGCTGTAGGTAGGTGGCAAACCGCCGGCGGTTGAAAAGCGAGCGGTTCGCTCCGGCGGCGCTTGTGAGCGCTTCGAAATCCACCGCACACGCTACGCCGTTCGCTGACAAAGCGAATGCATCTTGTCTTTTTGGAGACAACTGCGGCGCAATGATGAGCGAGCGCATACGACGAGGACTGCCGCCGCAACCAAAAAGTCCGAATTCTGTGCGAAATATGACACTATGCACCAGGCGAACAAAATCGCACAGCAAGCCGCGCGAAAAATGTCGAAAGACACAACCCTGCTTGTGTAGTTGTTGTCTTGTTGTTGCACTCAAATGTACACACTAATGGCGTGTGGGCGGTGCTAACAGTTCAGCACACAAACACACAGCCATTTTGTGTTTGCTTTTCTCTCTCCACTACTTCGCATACACACGCATACGTGCTTGCCAGCCGTCGGCAATATCATCGGCCTTCGCCTTTCTGTTTGCCTGTTATTATGTTCAGCGTTAGCGGACTTGTTTTATCCGCGTGTCGTCGACATCAGCGACACCGCCACACATGCACACACGCACACCGCATGCAAGCGACTCGGAACGTGATGGTAACAATGCCATTGTCATCGTAGTCGCGCGCACACGCCAGCGACACGGCGCGGCACATGGCGGCCGGCAGTGCGACACGTTGCCGTGTGTGCGCGGCGTCGTGCCGCTCGTGTGCGCTCAAAGGCAAAATCAACCTGTTTCTTTCAAACACTATTGCACGACTAGGCGCGCAGCAGTGTAGAGAAAGTGTCGTGCGCTCCGCCAGCTATCTTAACCAGTTAAAGGGTGATAAGCCGTATGCTCATTGCACAGTGGGTTGTTGGTTGTAAAATGCTATTTTTCAAAATTTTATGTATAAATAGTTAAATTCCATTATTTCTTTGTGGAAAAATGCAAATGTATAATTTTTACTTACCTCCCATTTAATTATAGAAGTAAATTTTATTTTTCATTTACAATTCATACATGTATATTTAATAATAAAATACTGAAATATAAGTCAAAAATTATGTTTTATTTATTAAAATATATTTATTATTATTTTTTATATAAAATATTTTAAATTTCATTCCAAAATACGATCTAGATCTGCTTATAGATAAATAATATATACATTTGTGCGTAGATATATCCAGCTGCTTCTTCTATATTCGAGGTAAAGTATTTGACCAAAGGAGTTTCTCGATCCTGTTCGAAAAAGATAACGAAGCAATATCGTACTTATACAATTTTTTTTAAATAAAACCTTGATAATGTATGACCAAAGGTGTTTTTCGAAGGATAACGAAGCAGTTTCAAATTTTTAACAACCTTTTATTCATTTTCGTAGTAAACCTTGTTAGTATTCGACCAATAAAGTTTTCCGATACTGTTCGAAGAGGTAATTTCGAATTCAAATTCCCACGACAGCCGGTTCTACCCACCGGAATTGACTCGGATTTTATCCGACCAAGGGCTGCTTTTTCGGCAATCTAATCCCGTTTGGATCGATGAGTACTTTGTAATTTCCAATTTTAAATAATTTTTCTAAATCTTTTTCGAAGTTAACCTTGGTAGTTTTCAAGTAAAGGTGTCCGTCTCTGTTCGAAAAGGTAAACGAAGTAATTTCGAATTTTTGACATTTTCTTTCCAATTTGGCAGATCTTTAAAAGTTAATAGCAATTAAAATCTTTTCAATAAAGCAACCAAAAACTTGGAGAATATATAGAAATTGGAATCGAAGGCGTTCATTATTCTATAATTATTTAATAATTTTTCGAAAAATGATTTTGTATATACATATAGCACTGAAAAACTGTAAGTATTTAAATATAGTTAGATTCAAAATAGAAAATACTTAAAGTAAAATAATAATAAGTTCTATAAACGGAAAAACCTATTGAAATATTCGTGTATTTACTCAGAAAATAAATTTCTTATAAAAAATATTAATTTTAATGTTTTGTATATATATTTGTTAGGATATACGAAACGAAATGCTCAAGATAAAAAATTAAATATAAAAAAATTATAGAAAATATGTTCAATCATTACCCGAATATAAGAAAATAACCGGTTTTTTACCAGATATAGTATGTAATGTATAGTACAAATGATTGGTAAGAAGTAAAAACTTAAACTGATTTCAAAAATTATCTAAAAACAATAAAAATATAAGGTATTAAATATACAGTAAGCTAAAATTAAATACTGCTAAAAATTATGGCTAAATATCAATGAAAAATGTGATTGAAAAGTTTGTTTGCGTACTGAAGAGATATTTAGATGAGATAAGTAAGAGACGATTGTACCGAGACCTAGGGTCTATTGTGCCCAAGAGATATTTCAATTTTATAGCATTTACAACAATATTATTAATTAATAATCTTCGAAGTAAAATTATAAAAAATTAATTAAATATAAAAAAATTAAATATAAAAGTATTATATAAAAAAAGCCGAATTTTAATTTATTTAAATATTTTGTAAATATTGCGTTTTGCTCTACTGTAAATTATTTATTAAAATTAGTTAGCAGTTTTTGCCGCCAATAATAGTTTACTTGGATTATTATTATTTACCTTTGACGTGTTTAATCGAACCATTGTATAGAAAAAATTAGTATTCTAGCACTAGTACTCATAAACACCATGTAAACATACGTTGTTGTATTTTTTAAAAAATAAAATTAATTAATTTTTGTTATCAATACACTTTACCACACACATTTATCTACACGCACATTAGCGCGTTGTACACCACAGTGCGTCATAAAAGTCTCAAGGTCTTACAACAGTTTTTGTTTCTTTTCGTTGTGTTTTCATTTTTGGTTTTACTGCTGTTTTCCACTACACTACAACAATATTCGTGGCACAATATATAAAAGCCATCTATTTTTTCACCATCCGCAACTTTGTGCCGCCGCCGCGGAGGCATTTCATCAGCAACCTTACACGTGCTGTGCCCGCTGTTTGCCGGGTTAGTTCGGCGCTGTCATTTCACAATGACCCACCTTTACGACACAAAAACGACGACAGATACGACGACGACACAACGACAGCGCTAATGGAGTGCGATGGTGGTGGTGGTGGCCCCAGTCATTTTTCCACACACACACACACCGAGCGGCCAACAAACCAAGAATTTTAGAGTTCTTGCATTGCGGAAGAGGCGACAAATTTGCCGGCGAAGAACCAAATTGCAAAACTCACAACACCATATTTTGCACAACAAAATGTTGCAGCGATTTTCACGAATTCAATCAACAACTTGCGCTATTTCTCAACTATTTGTAGACACACCACGCGTACTCGTTTGGATTTTCATACTCAACAAAATGGTGGCTTTGCGGAAAATCAAGTTTGCCTTGCGTCATCAGCCACGGCACTACGGCGTTGTGAGAATGTCTCCCTCTCCGCCTGCGAAGCAACAAACACAGTGCGCGCGTGGTCACCAAGACAACAAATATGCAATACAATAAAAGCTTGAAAACTTGCAAGCGCTACAAGCGAGTGAGCGAGCATGTTTAAGAAACATTGCCCAGCCATTTCGTAAGCAATTTTTCTGTTTGTCTGTCAACAACAAAAAACCAAACAACAGCAACATTTCGATTAGGCCAACAGAACGGCGCAAGAAGACACCAGCGACAAAGCGCCAATATGCATAAATAAATAAACTAAAATTGAGTTCACACAAAAGGCAAGAAAGAAATACTACAACTCGTACTATCCGAATACAAATGTGTAAATAAGTATGAGCATTTGAGTAAATGTACATACACACATAGTACACATATGTATGTATGTATATACATTATGTGCGCTTCAACACCATGCACAAATTGAAAAATGAGATAAGCGCCGTTTGTCTGCCGGCACCACCCCCTCTTTCGTAGGTGGAAGCAAAGCAAAAGGCAGTTATGGGTGTGTGTGTGTGTGAATGTTGACGAAACAAAAATGTGAATAAAGTGTGAGATTATGTCAGCAGATTTGCTCCAAGTCCACATTGCGCATACTCATAAGTTTTGTTGTTATTTTTTCTAGGCCCATTAAGCAAAAAAAAAAAACATGCACGAAATAAAAACTCTGGCACTTGAGAAAAAAAACTTAAAATGTGTGAGTTTGTTGAAGTAAAGCAGAAGAGGGAGTTCACGATGACCAGAGTTGCCAATTGCACGTAATGAAACATGTGAAATAGCAATGGCAAAACCCAAAAATCACCAAATTAAAATGTATTATGAATATACTATCTAAATAGTGCTCATTCTGAAATAATTCGCACGTTTTGCTTGGTTGAGATCATATACTTCGTCCTAATTATCAAGTTTTTACGAGCATTGATCTTTAACCTGTTGGGTAACTATTTTTTATGTCGCTAAAAGTTAATTTGAGAAATAAATAAACAAATATATAACTTGTTTTTGTAGTAGCAGTAGAATTCAGCCGAGTTGACAGTCCTTGACGGGATAAAAAATTCGGGTCCGTTGAGGTTACATAGACCCGACTGTCGTGGGAACGGCAGGAAGTAATTGCTTTTGATCGGTTTGATTGTATGGCAGCTATATGCTATAGTAATTCGATCTGAACAATTTATTGTGCAATTGTGACGTTGACTTGAACAATGATACATAACAAATTTCTAGATTTCTTGTCAAAAGGTTTTCCATACAAGAACTTGGATTTTTAACATTCAGTTTGTAGAGTAGCTATAAGCTATAGTGGTCCGATATCGGCGGTTACGACAAATGAACAGTTTCTTTGGGAGAAAAAGACTTGTAAAAAATTTCAGATTGATATTTTAAATTTTTGAGGGACTATTTGGGGTATATACAGCAGACGGACATAGCTAAATCGACTCAGCTCGTCATACCAATAGTGTCGCCAACATTTCCATCTGGGTGTTACAAACTTTGTGGCAAACTTTAAATATCCTGTTCGGGGTATAAATATAAACATATATGGTAACCCTAACCTAATTAATGTCAATATCGTTGTATCAAGGTCGTCTGTATTTGAGTTTTGTATGAAAAATTGTGTCATGCGTATAGCAATCGCGTCGGCTGCTGAGAACAGTGTTGATAAGCGGATAGAATAATTATATTGACACATATAATTTAGAACTCTATATTTTTTTTTTGATTAAGTTAAAATTTTTTAGAAATATGTTTATAATGAATAATTGTATAACGTTAATATTATTATTTTCTTTTTCGAAAGTAAAAAATAATATATCGGCGAAAAATTTAGCTTAAGTTATTTAATTTAACCAATACTAAATTATCAATATTTCATACTAAAATTATCATAACAAGAGTTTTAATTTGTAATTACTACAAAAAATAATAATAAAAATTTTTTATAAATACTAAAAAGAACTATTTAAAAAAAATCAATTTTTTTTAATATTTCAAATAACTTAAAAAATAGTACCGTTAGAAAAAATAGACGTCACTTTTGACCTAGTTTATTATTGAAAAGTATTTAACCTTTTTCAACACTGTTATTGCTAAATCCCGCCGGATAGAAAGTCAATAGACATACAACATATCGTCATCTAAAATGCAAAACAACGTATCAACAAAATAACGAAATTCGGTTTTTTATTGCGTACGATGCACTACATCATATGACATATATGTATGTAACGCAAAATTTTCAGCTTCCGCTGTCAGATATAACCATTTTATAACCAAAACTTAAATTTTGTTTTCATTTCAGTGATTTCTTTTATAACGTTTTTCCTTCGTCTGTAAATCGTTTGAAAAGTGATGTTGTGTTATTTTGCATTTTAAGTGACGATATGTACATACGTTAGCAATGTTGTTGTTCGACGTGTGACGTTGTCAACGACTGGCGGAAAGACTGAAAACGAGGTTGTTGCTTGCGACAGTGTTCGCCTTGACCGCGAAACGAGACGAGAATGACCGCGTTCATTGCCATTTTGCTGACTGAAGGACGTTACCTTGAGTTTCAAGGATTTCTAGTTTGCGAAAATTTGCTGGCCTTGCTTTGAAGGTTAATAAAAATTTGCAAATTCGCAAATATCGCGCTCAAGGGCAGACAAACATGCTTGCGAACCGAGTATCGTCGATGCGAAATCGCTTTCGACGAAACGAAAACGGGTGTGGGGAAGAGGTAATGAGCTCATTTGTATAAAGCTATAATGAACTGTTTTTTGTATTTTTTTTTTGCTGAGTGATGCTAGTTTAATGTTTGCGTGTGTGTATGCGGACATGATTGTAAATGAGATTAGCAAAATGATTAGATCATTAGAGCAAATTGAAAATGGGTATTAAATGAGTTGAGGCAACACAATTTTTATTACACATAGATTGATGAACGTACACGCATATGAATGTACATATGCATGTATGTTTGTACATATTGTTTTTATACATGTATGTATGTACATACAGTACGAGCTTTTTTGTAGTAATGCATTCAATATTTAGTAAACTGTTGATCGAAATAATAGCAGAATTTCAGATTTTTTTTAAGTTGTTGCAAATTTAAGCAGAATTAGTATAAATCGAAATCAAATCTTCTTGGTTAGAAGTGATATTTGAACTCAAAATATTTATAAAATTGATAAGCCGTTAACTCTGAATTATAGTATTTTTTATTTTTGATATCTTGGACTTCCTATAAAGATAGTATGTACTCAAATCAATAGGGTTTCAACGGTATAGAATTTTAAACAAGGATAGCCGAATAACCAACTGTCAAAATAAACAGATTTTGCGTCTGTTATCGAGTTCCGGATATCTATTCCCGGAAAAATTATGGAAAATAAGACCGATAGGTCTTCAAACACTAAATGCTACATATAAAAATGTTTAACAAATAAAAGTCAAAACATATACTTAATAAAATACATTAACTAGTTTGAGTTTTATTTTAAATACTTCTACTTTTCGAAAAATAAACCTTACATGAGTTCTGCCTAATGAGATGTTAACTCAATTGTGTAGGGACATCCATATAATTTTCCACCATAACTCTTGTTTTCTAATAGGTGGCTTTAGTAATACGCAACTCACGTTAGATAATTGCGATGCTAAAAAAATAAAATTTCGCTTCTCCAATTGTCGAAAGTATTGATGAAATAATAAGAATCGTAGCGTGCCATCGACATGTAAGGCCGGTTTCAATTGTTGAGCAGCTGTACATTGCACAAAAAACCGTTTGGAACCATTTAAATAAGTCTGGATATAAAAATATGCTCAATCTAAAGATGCCATACGAGTTAACGAAAAAAATATTCATAAACCGACTTGGCGCATTGCTGCCATTTCTGAAGCAGATGGTTACTAGTGATGAAATGTGAATGTGAGTGATTACTTCTTGTTAATATTTATTTGAAACATTGAAAAATTCACATCAAGATAAACTTGTGGAAATAGTCTGTCCCATGTCTATGACAGTTTCTGCAAGCCACTTATTGTTTAAATCACAGGTTAATTAATTACCCAAGAGAGAAATTCCCGATAAGTGATAATTGTTAGTAAGTTTGCAAGTGCGTCTGATTCGTACAAATTATTCAAAGAGGGTCGAGAACGTGTTGACGATGAACCACGTCCAGGACGGACATCAACGTCAACTAATGATCAACAGGCCAATAAAATAAAGGAATTGGGGCTTGAGAATCGACGATTAACGGTCAGAGATCTTACTGGCATCGTTGGAATATCGAAAGGATCAATGAAAACCATTTTGAAAGATCATTTGAGCCTAAGAAAAGAGTAAGCACGATTGGTTCCAAAACCACTAAATTTTTTCGAAGAACAGCGTTGTGTTAACGTCTGTTAAACAATGCTTTCCGATCACGAGGATGTCAGGAAACGCATTATTATTGGCAATAAGCCTTGGATCTATGCTTATGACCCGGAAACAGCTGATAAATCGGTTGAATATCGTGGCAAATGTGAGCCGAAGCCGAAAAAAATACGTATAGGCGGCCAAAATCAAGGTTATGTTGGCAGTTTTCTTCGATTATCGAGGTGTGGTGCACTCCGATCGGCCAAACTGTCAACAAGAAATACTGTTTGAGTGTTATGGGTCGTTTGCGCGAAGCTATTCCTTAAAAAGAGGCCGGAATTATGATAATGCCCCGTCGCATAATGCATTGATTCTTTGTGAGTTTTTCGCTACATTTAACCAATATCTTCCCGCAACCACCGCATTCGCCTGATTTAGCTCCGTGTGACTTCACTCTGTTCAGCAAACCCAATTAGCCGTTCCGGGGAAAACTGCTTGTTATTCATTCCGGTGGGATACTAGCATGGTTGTTTGTGAAAGCAAAGTTTTTAACAGATTACGAAAAAAATATATATTATATGATATAATCTATTTCAAAGGTTTTGTAAGCTACTGCTTGTCAGCGCCAAGTGGATGAGTTATTTATAATTAGTTCTCGTATACAAATAAAATCAATTTTCTAAACGAGCTGCTACTATTTTGCTCGCAAGTGTAAAAATGCGTAGTATATATAAAATTTACGAATATGGTCACCCTTAATGTACATATGTACATATGTATTCCGTAGGTATGTTAAAAAAGAAATTGGTAATAAGTCTACCTTTCATTTCAGTTTCCCACCTCCACACACATTTACATATGTACGTACATATATATGTATGTACATACATACATATATATGTACGTACAACCATAAATTATAAATATTTTTTCCTAAAAACTTGCACGTGTAAATATAATATACCCACTTACTTGCTGTATAAATAAGTATCAATTATGTACATATGTATGTAGTTCGGTGGTGGCAAGCCAATCTCCACAACAAGCGAGTGCGCAATGACACCACAACAGTTAGCTAGCGACACAACCAAAATACCAACAACGGTCAACGACCTCTCCGCCGTGCACACAAGTTTTTTGGAGATCGCGTTCATTTTCGTTGCCGCTGTTGTTGTTACTGTTGTGAAATTCCACTTTAATGTTGCCATGTGCTGCGTTGCCCATTGTTTGCTGATGTTTCCTCATCAACTGTTGCCGTTGACGACATACACACATCCAAATGTACATGTGGAGCTTGTTTTTATTGTTGTTCGTTGACGGAAATTTCGACTGTTGCCGTCGAGGTAGTTGATTGTGGAAACGAATTCGATTCGATTTTGCCGCTCTTATCATACACCAACTGTTTTTCGTGAGCGCCTTGTAGCACAGGTTGAAGTTTAAGCTTTTTTGGAAGCTAAGGTTAAGGTTATTCGTATGCCGTCCGTCCGCGCGTCATAAAAAACTCAAGAACCGACCCACCAACGCCAACGCGAACGCGCGACCTTTAACGCGTGCATTGCACCCACTAACTTAAACTTTAGCTCTGGCAAGCAGACACGATGTGTTGTAACTGACCTATGGCAATATGCCGATGTCAGCAAAGGGGAGGCAGCAAATACAGCAAATACGAAGTGTGGTGTAGGAGAAATGAAAAATGACGAGTTGACGAGTGAATGCGTTGTTGTTGGATTTCTGTTGTAGCCTTTATATCTCGACGAAATGGTACAAACAACAACACAAAATTCACTTCTGTTACGTTTTATTAACACAGCAGCCAAGTGCGGCACGGCCGGCGAGTGGTCAAGCTTATTTATGCTATTAATCGCCACTGTTGTACCAGCCCTTGCCGAGCTAGACACAAATAAAGCACTTAAATGAGCCCATCAAAAAGCTTGGTTGGTCTTACATTTCCGCAATTTATGTTGTGTTTGTTTGTTTGTTGTTAGTCTACAAGGTAACGTGTTCGTGCGGTCAGTCGGGCCCACAATCCAGTTTTACTAACAGGCGACCAAAATGTCCGACAAGTGCTCTCTGTTCAATGGGCACACACAATAAAATCAGGGGAATTTACAGCAAAAACAACGAAATTTAGAACATGAAGGAATAAGTGGAAAGTAAAACAACAAACGAAGAGGCAGCCCCAACCGAAGAAACAACAACAAAATTAACAAGCAAGCAACATGTATCCCTTCGATTGGGGAGCTGCCAAATAGTCGTTTGTTTCATTTGTGTGTTCGTATGTTCGTGTCTATCAAAGATGATGTTCGCTGTTGTTGCCTTGCTTTGGTCATTTCCAACGATTCTCGTCGGATAGCTGCGAGCAGCGACGAAACACATAAATAGCCACTACAGCAACAAGATATTCTACTTGATTGCTCTGGGGCGCCCAGTAGCGGCAGAAACAAGTTGTACAAGCAAAAATTTGGACGCATGCCCGGCATAAATAAATGACTAAACAGAAAGGTGTATAGAAAAGTGACGGTCAGTGCGTATAGCAAGTGACCAGTAAAGGCACAAGGCGGAGAGCATTTGTAATAGGGTGATTAAACCTGATTGCTGGTCAGTCGGCGTACGCCCTTACGCAGCGTAGCGATGTAATTGCATTAGTGATTCTAAGTCTTATATGGTTAATCGGATTTATTAGTGTCCATTTGCTTTGTATGTTCGTATTTACAATGAACAGCCAGGTGAAAAAATAATTTGGTTAACAAAAAACAAACATTATTCCAGGTCAAATTTCGTGAAGATACCATGTCAAATGTGAAAGTTTTCCATACAAGCCCTTTGGTCGACCTATCGTTGAAAATGCCGATGAAATTATGGAAAAGATTGGACCGTCTCATAAGCAGCCATGACAACGCTAAGGAACTTAACATTCATCATCAAACCATTTAAAAAAGGCTGGTTTTAAAAAGAAGCTCGATGTTTGGGTACCACATGAATTGTCTGTGAAAATTTTAATGGACCGAATTATAATCTGCGATTCTTTGCTGAAACGAAATGAAATCGAACCAATTCTGAAGCGTATGGTAACTGGAGACGAAAAGTGGATCAACTACGACAATAATGTGCGAAAAAAATCAAGTGTGGTGAAGCTTAATAAAAGGTCACAAAGCTAGGATTGACCCCTCGAAAGCTGGTTCCAGCCTGGTCAAACCATTGATTCTACATTTTACTGTCAACAGCTGATGGCATTGAAGCAATCAATCGAAAAAAATGTCTAGAACTGATCAACAGAAAGTTCTTAGTCTTCCAAGACAACGCTAGACCACACACATCTCGGCAAAAACTGAGAGAGCTTGGCTGGGAAGTTTTGATGCATCCACCATATGGCCCTGACCTTGCACTATCGGACTACCTTTTGTTTCGGTCATTGCAGAACCCCCTTAATGGAGTAAAGTTGTCTTCAAGAGAAACCTATGAAAATTACTTGTCGCAGTTTTACGCCGAGAAACCAGAAAAGTTTTACACTGATGGAATAATGTGTCTAGCGAAAAAATGGCAAAAGGTGGTCGACCAGAATGGTACATTTGGTTCATTAAATTTTACTATAAGTATAAGAAAATAAAATGAAGTTTGATTAAAAATACGAAAAGACTTTTTCTACTATCCAGTATGTACATAAGTATGTAGGTACTTGCTGGTCCTAGCCGAGACTTATAATAAATTGAATTAAGCTTTGGCATACCTGTTTAGGCCCAAATGACCATATTTTTAGGTAAAAATAAAGATTTGTATTAAATACGTGAAATGATTGTTTTTTCAGTCCGGATCAAATTTGATCCGATATGCAAATGTACTTTATGACGAAAAAACTATAAAATCAAACGAATAAATATTTAACAGCAGCGTAAAATAAAAATATTTAGTTAAAATACGCAAATCAATGTTAATGGATGCAAAAAATGCAAAATCACTAGAATGAGTTAATTGATTTAACATATAATTCAAAAATACTCGCTTCATTAACCGGTTACTCAGAACCAGACATATGAACTACTCACACCACTTTTTCACTTAATATGCATGCATTCCTTATGAATTATAGCGCGATGGCAAAAGAACAAGGCGAGATCAGCTTAACATTTGAATTGCATTTAATGTAGTTTTTATACAAACATACATGTACATATAAAACATGAGTACGTATGTATATTTGTACACGTATCTTCAGCACTATTACTATGCACAAATATATACATACATTTAGTTATAACATGACGCCCCTTTAGTGCAGTGTGCTTTGTTATACGAAAATATTTCTTCTTTAATTCATTTTTATAGTTTCTTCACAGTTTTTCTCGCTGTTGGGCCGATTAGTCATACACTTTTTGCTGCGTGCCTGTTAAAGCGCTTGTGAAAAAGTGTTAAACGCCCACAATACGGTTCGCGCTGGTTCATTCTTAACCGCAGCGCGCTTTTGGTTGGTATAATAATTATGGGTTATTTTGTCAGTATGCCGTACACTCCACCCATTTTGGCACACACAAGCACACACACCACTCGCATTAACATGGAATTAGTTGTTGATCTGTTAAAAAGTGGAGCACATTTCACAAGCAAGCACTCTGTTTAAAAGCACTGCAACCGCCACTGTATAGTGTGCTCACTGGGAAGAGTTTAGGTTATAGGTACTGCGGCAGCAGGTAAACAGTACGGCGGACAAGCAAGCAAATTAATAAATCTGCTGGGGAAATGAATCAAAATACACAAAGCGTTATCGCAATAGCCGGTGCGTCATGCTCTTTGTTGTTTGTGCTTTGCGCGAGAAATTCCGTTGCCATAAAATCTAAATTTTACCATACAGTGGACGCTTACTACTATGCGCGCTAAAGCTATCATCAAGTCAAGTGCTATGGCCATTGTTGTGGTCGCTGCTTGTCGCTGCCAGCTGCTTGCCTAGTCGAATTTTGTGTTATAAGCAAAATGACGGCACAAAACAAAATGTCGAATCGCATAGTTCCGCTTCTGCGGCGGCCGCCAAATTGTATGGCAAAATGATTTTTTACAGCTGGCCATGCCACACAGCAGACGCCATTTGCCTAATGCCAAACAATACTGATTTAGCGCGCATGAACGCGAGCGATTTCCGTCAATGGCGGATTTAAATCGAATTAAACTGAAATTTCAAAGCCGCGGCTGCTAAACTTTATTTATAAACAATTCAAATAGATAATGAAACATTGTACTCAATACATACAACACTACTTTGTAGCTTTGTACTATAAATGATAAGTTATTCAATATAAAAGCAAATTCCAATTGGAACAGCTGATTTTACCGCTTGCTCGAGCTGCAAACGTTATTTTGCCCGGGCGAGTCATACAAGCACACAAAACTGTGCACATAATTTTCCCAGGCATTGCGTTGGTGGGAATAAAATCGAAATATGTACACGCGTGTGGATACTATGCTTACCTACTACATTAAAAAAGTGGTATTCGAGCTTTTACACATTTTCATTTGACCGAGAATTTATCGTATGCAATTCATTCTGCACGCCTGTGAAGCGAACAAACAAAATGACTACTCGTCGTCGTTGCGATACAACCGGCGTTATGACAATGGCGTTGTGTACACCGCGTGAAACGAATACAGCGCATATATTTCGAAAACCAACAACACGACGGACGGACAAGTTGTGGCAACCATTTGTTTAACGAATTTTGTTTGCCAAGCAAAAAATGCACAAATCAATATGCAGGTGACCAGAGGTTTTAGGCACATGCATAATACATACACGTGTTTACACGAACGTTTACGAAGGTGAAATGTTTACATACAGGAGAAAAATCATTGCCATACATTGCACAAAAACAAATAATTTTGGGGGTAAACAAAATAATTTTTGATATTCAAAAAAATTTACTAAATATTTCTAAAAATTTAAAATCAGAAAAATTATATGTATCAAAAATAAATATTTTATGTTTCTCTTGACTGCTCTTTACAAATTTCAATATTTAAGGTAACAAATTTCATAGCGCTGCACGCAGCAACAGTTGGTTTCTATAGATACATATGTGTGTATGCATCTATTCATTCTCCTTCATATATTTTGACGACTATCAGCGTAGCACGTGCGCTCATGTTCCCCGCCTCAAAACCTGCTACACACACACTCTCCTCATTCGTTTGCTACCAAATACACTACTTTCGTCGACCCCTAACGCTAGACACATAAAACCAAACCCCTTGCAATGTACTTATAATTCTTTTCAATGCCCCTGCTTACCGTGTCGCAATGACAATAACAACTCAGCTGTTTATGCAGTGCTCGTGTAGCACTGCCCCACATGTCATCTCATTCACTCTAAACTTTTGCCAACGCCTTTTCCGTCTCGACAACACTCTCACTCTTACAAACGGTGTGAAAGGCCAGACAAAGTGTCGTTATGTGCTGCCAGATGGGAGTCATTTAGAGGGTGAAACATATTATAAATCGCCAAAAATTACCAAGTGTTGGAAACAATTTATAAAATATTTCTCAAATGTGTTTATGCAAAGATTGAATATAGTGCCTCTGTGCGAATTCTGATTTTAGAATTCAGAATTAAATTTTCAACTTTAATCCATAAATACGAAACCACATTTGGGAAACATTTTATAAATTTTTTCTAAAACTTGAGCATATTCAAAGTGTAGGTTTGCAGACCACCGCTTTAGATTAGTGAATATGATGGCTCTGTGCAAAAATGGTAGAAAGGGATGTATTCTAACTTGAAGAAATATGAATTCAAAACAATTTTTTTTTATAATTTTAGTTATAAAGTTAAGATAAATTTTTTTTTAATCCGGTACTTGGGGTTAGAAATTTGAAAATTATTGTTAATTAATATTTTCGGGATTACAAAACAGAAAAAAATAATTAAAATGTTAATCAATTGTTCTTCAAGTGGCAGTTTATCCTTTGAAACTATTGTGAATATCTAATAAATATATAAAACAGTATCTACAGTTCCTTAGAAATATCCCAGATATTCATTTTAAGAGAAATCTAGCTAAAAGCCTGTTAGCATACATAATTTTCACATCAGTAATTTACAAATTATTCCACCAAAAACAAAGCCTTCACTTTTCCACGCAACATCTGGCCACACTTGCCCTTGTAAACAAACAACACGTGGTAATTCTCTCCGTTTTGTTGCCGGCCAAGACATGTGTTGGTTTTCTGTTCGCCTGGTAGAAAAGAGGGAAGCGAAACTCTTTTGGCGGGGTCTATTTCGCTGCTCGCTAGTTGGTTCGGCCACTAGAAGGCACGGCAAGCGTAGCCCAAATCCAACCGGCGTCCGTTGGTGGTGTGTCTTCACTGCGCACCGTGTTATTGTTGTTGCATAACAAGCGGTAATTTGTTCTTTTGTGCCGTGCCAAACCCCAATTGAGACATGGCAATGAAATCACAATCGTTTTTTCAATCGTCATACCAACTACCTACCCACTAAGTGAATGCGAATGAACACGGTACGGATGTTTCTCACCCGCTTTATGAAACCAAAGACGTTATTGAATGGCTACTGCTCTGCCCACCCCTCCGCTGATGGGCATGGAAAATCAACGTGAATGGTTAGTGTTGACGGATACATTTCTCTGCATGCATGAATATACTTGTATTCTTAGCACAAATTGCCTTTCTGTGTGGCCTAATGTTTGATATTCGCTTTCGCTTGTATACCCCTCTATACGCTGCGCAACAACAATGAACAGTGTGTATCTCATAAAAGGGGAGTAATTATGGCTGCGAAATTGGCAAGTTGGTGTAGTAGCAAACTGAGCAGAAAATTGATATTATTCATAGGGGGCGTGGTTCCTGGTGCATGCAAAGGTTCATAAATAGTGCGATTACTGCTTTAGTTAAAGCTAACATGCCAGTTGTAATGTATTTAATTGAAAATATTATGTAATTTATAATTTTTCTTTTCGCATTCGACAAAAAATGTTTTCAAAAATGTTTATGTCCTTGTGTAGAAATGTATTTATGCCGCTTAAGGAGTTTTTAATCAAGTTTTTAGTTAGCACCTGTACTCTAATGTGACGATCACGACTAAAGTAGGGAAGTAATGAGCCTAATTTAATGCTCAATCAAAAAACAATTTACTATAAAAAATAAATTATGAATAAATTGATTTTCATATTGACTGAAGTTGATATGTATGTAGGTAAAACTGAGGCTCTATGTTTATATAATCTTGATTTGGTGCTTATTTATAAAGTGATTTCTCATAAATAAAAACAAATCATGAAAAATAAATTAGCAAAACACCCAAATCGACAATAATTGGTAATATTATTGTGTTGTGATGTATTTACATTATTTATTAGCACGTTTATTTATTTACATATCAAATTATGACAGGACGCCGCTGTCGCAATATAAACAAGAAAATCGTTCACTTGATTGCAAAGGAGCTGTAATACCCTTCACAAATAAAAACTTTTTCATATAAAAACTTGATCTTGGACGGTCAGTTCTTATGACAGCTAAACCTTTTAATGGTGCGATATCGGCTGTTATGGCCAATGCCGTGACGTATACAATTTCAGATCGATACCTCAAATACTGGGCGACTAGTTCGCGGACAGACAGAAGAAAATGGCTAAATCGACTCAGCTCGTCACGCTGTTTCTTTATTTTATAGTATTTTCGATATTTTTTTACTTCGTGTTAAACTTGATATATCCTGTACAGGGTATAAAGACTAACTATTCGAATTTTTAATGCGTTCTTATAATATTCTTAGAATTATTTATAGTAATCAATCGTTTGTAAACTAAGTGATTTTTTGCTGTAATGTGTTAATGCCATATATACATATGTATGTATGTATGGTATGTACATATGTCATTTTAATAGTACACATTGTTTTTAATCAATCAATTTTAAGCCATTGTTAAGGCAGAAGTATATTTTGACTTAATTCCCATTAATCGATTCACATAAAAAATAATAAGTTTATGAACTGAAAAAATTTAGTCTTAAATTTAGTGATTGAATTTCCAAAAAAAGTATAAAAATAAAATAGTGAAATGTTTTGAATAAATAATATATTGTAGAAATAGATGCTAGGAAAATCAAGTTGTGCTTAATATTTGACAATAATCAGAGATATAGTCACTTTAAGAAACAATTTAAGAAGGTTCACACATACTTCTTGAATAAGGGTTGAAAATTAGTATTATTAGTGCGTTTTCTAACAGAAGTAAATTACAGATGATTGAATTAAAGTGCTATAGGCTTCGTATTAATCAGTATGCTAATATAAAAAAAGGATTAAAAACTTAAACTGAAGTGTTATAATGATGGAAAAATAATATTTTTAATAAATTGCCTAAAAAAAATCATCAGAAAACTTGCGAGCGCCATCTTTAGGTGACATTTGTAGGAAGCAACATTGGCAAAGAGCGTATAAATTACGCTCTCAGCGTTCTCTGCTTCTTCTTGCGTCATTTGACAACTGTCAAGGAATATAGACATTTCCTTTTGACAGATAAAACGCTTTAATTTGTGGTATTTGCTCGAATTTATAGCGTTAAAGTCGCAAAAAACGCGCTTAATTTGTGCTTAATTTACGTGAAAAGTGAAGAAAATCGAGTAGCGTGTATTAACGCTGCTATTTAAATAATATTTTTGCATTTTCTGTAGTAATTACTGCATGCGGCGACTGCGGACTTCAACGAAGGCGCAGACGGCTGGGGCAGCGACGGCGACAACGACGACGACGACGAAAGGTGGTGTTGCCAGCAATAGTAGCTGTGGTGGTGCATCAACAGTGTCAACCGGAATAACGCCGCATGCGGATAGTAAAACAACAAGCCACAATAGCAGTTTCAGCGGGAGTGGTGGTAGCAATAATTTGACGACAAGCAACAGTAGCAGTGGTGCTACAGGAGCCACTACTAACGCCGTTGTAACAACAAAAGCAGCAGCAGGAGCTACCACAGCAGGTGCTGCCCGTCAGAAACACAACAGCATGGACGTTAAGCTGAGTGGCGATGTATTTAAGAACTTTGAAAAGACTGGAAAGAGTGAATTGTATGTGACCGGAAATAAAAAACGGAGTGAAATGCGTTCTTTACAATATTGCTTAAACGAAACATTTTTATTTTAGTTTGAAGTTCTTAAAACAACAAGTGAAGGAAAATGATAATCCGATTTTTGGCAAAAATGACGAATTTAAATTCGGAATCTCCAGGGCTATCTACGATCTGCTATGGCATGGACTACGTTGCACGTTGAAAAAAGATACAGTGCTAAATACTCTAGCAGATGTTGTGGTAAGTAAACGCGTGCAATTGTATGCTTATACACACATATAATGCGGCACTGTGTGCAAATTTAACATTGAATGGGAAGTAAATATGCAAAATTTTATAATTCAATGCAGACGTTGCATACGGATTTTCCATCAGTTATACTGGACATTGTAAATATATTGGATGCGGAGACATCTCTAATGACCGATGGCATACAGGAAGAGCGGCTTATGTTTAGTCAGATTGTTAAAGATCTAGACAAGGTGATCTCGGATAAACTAATAAAAGAGCGTTTGGAAATCGATACGCTGCAAGATGTAGGAATTGTAAAGAACAAGGTGTTCTACACCAAATTTATTAAGATAAAAACCAAACTTTAGTAAGATTGATTTGTTACTAAATTTATGTTTAGCATGCTGACTATTTACAATTTCAGTTACAAACAGCGTCGCTTTAATCTTTTTCGGGAGGAGAGCGAAGGCTATGCCAAGCTAATCACCGAACTAAATCAAGATTTCGAGGAGGGTGTGACGGCCACAAGCATAATGGATATTATAAAATCGCTTATAGGTATAAATTATAACATTGGTATGTCAAATATGTCTTTCTATGTATTTGCCATATTATAGGCTGTTTCAATTTGGACCCAAATCGCGTACTTGATATAATTATTGAATCTTTTGAAACACGTCCCGAGCGGCGGCATCTTTTCATACCGCTGCTACGCGCGTACATGCCAAATGGTTCAATTATATGTGAAGTACTCGGTTATAAATTTCGCTACTTTGCCGACACAAGAACGCCACGTTCGCTATTTCATGTTTGTTCACTTCTTCTGAAATATGGTGTAATTGAGCTACATG
Source organism: Bactrocera dorsalis (assembly GCF_023373825.1). Lineage (NCBI taxonomy): Eukaryota > Metazoa > Arthropoda > Insecta > Diptera > Tephritidae > Bactrocera > Bactrocera dorsalis. The sequence goes on from NC_064303.1 coordinate 96,903,284, forward strand.
ATATATACCAATGGGTGAGTATGGTTGTGGTTTTATTACAAGAACGCGACACTGAACGTTAATATCTTTTAAAGCTTACGCCAGTTGACAAAAATATTATAAGCGAATGGGAAAACGATCTGGCGGAGTCGAAAGAATTTGTGCGCAAACTGAATATAATTGTAACAAATAAAGATAAAGAACATGTGGAGCCAGAAATGGAGAAACCTTATGATGAGGTAACTAATTTGAAAATTTTAAATCCGAAATAATTTTTAAAATAAATCAAAATAATTTAAAAAATTGATCAAATTCGCAGGAAAAGTACTATGCCAACCAGAAATTCGGTTTGTGTGAGGGTCTGCTCAAAGTTGGGGACTGGGAAAATGCTTACAAAATTATCAAAAAACTACCAGAGCAATCGGTTGTTGTGCATGAGTCCATTGCGCGTGCGCTCGCCGAACTTATACACATTTCTATCGATTATGTATACACGGAAAAATGTTTTAAAACGAATTCACGTCGTTCGAAATTGACTGATGATAAGAAATTATTGCAGAAATTGCAAGCACGTGAATTTTCCGAACTGCGCAACTATACCATACCGATGGTGATAGCGTTAGGTCCGGCTTTGCATTTTGACACAGTGCTCATGTATAAACTTATACGCATATTGCGCACCATAATGACCGATATGGGCGTGGATAGTCTGAATGCGCCCACACCGAACACCGAATCGGAAACATTGTACTTCGAGGTGATGACTGTTATGGACGCAGCAATATTGCCGGCACTTTCCTATCTAGACTGTAATTGCCCTATGGCTGAAGAGATTTGGACTGTATTGAAATTCTTTCCGTACCATTTTCGGTAAGTAGAAATTTGTGTGCTTGTTTATGTTTGTAGTTAATATTTGAATATTCCTTTCGTCACAACAGTTATAGTTTGTATGCGCGTTGGAAGAACGACACATACCTGGTGCATCCGGTGCTAATACGTCGCCGTGGTTTGGCACATAAAAATATCAAGGCTTTAATGAAGCGCGTCAGTAAGGAGAATGTGAAGCCTGTAGGGCGTCTTATCGGCAAGTTGAGCCATTGTGCGCCTGGCTTTCTCTTCGACTATGTATGTCATATAAATTATACATTATATATTTTACTATAATACATATTTCTTACAGATCTTACTACAAATACAAATCTACGACAACTTAATTGGGCCTGTCGTTGATTCATTGAAATATCTCACATCGCTATCGTTTGATTGCTTGGGTTATTGTCTCATCGAAGCACTAGCAATGGCGGATAGAGATCGTTTCAAGCACGACGGTACCTCGATTTCACTGTGGCTACAAAGTTTAGCTTCATTCTGTGGTGCGATATTCAAAAAGTATAACATCGAGCTCAGTGGCTTACTGCAATATGTAGCCAATCAACTAAAGTCACAAAAGAGGTGTGTTGTGGTCAAATTTTTGTTAAAAGATTATTTAATTTTACGCTTTTTCTAATTTTTCAAAGCTTGGATCTGTTAATTCTAAAAGAAATTGTGCAAAAAATGGCCGGCGTAGAATCCGCCGAAGAAATGACGAATGAACACTTAAATGCCATGTGTGGTGGTGAATTGCTGCGTGGCGAGGTGTGTATACTGTGGTTAATCGAAAAAATAAAATTTTTGTATTAAAAAAATATCTTATACAATACACAGGCTGGTTACTTCAGTCAGGTGCGTAACACAAAGAAGTCTTCACAACGTCTGAAGGATGCGCTCGCCAATAATGATTTGGCTGTCGCCATATGCTTGCTAATGGCTCAACAAAAACACTGTGTCATCTATCGTGAGACTGCGCAAAGCCATCTCAAGCTTGTCGGCAAGCTGTACGATCAATGTCAAGATACTTTAGTACAATTTGGCACATTTCTCGGCTCCACATACTCGGTGGATGAATATGTCGAACGTTTGCCATCGATCATCGCCATGTTGCAAGAGTATCACATCAATGCCGATGTGGCCTTCTTCTTGGCACGTCCAATGTTCACACATCAAATCAATGTAAACTCAAACATAAATTTTTTTTGTTTACATTTTCAATTAATAAATTATTGTTTACTTAAAAAACAGCAAAAGTACGATCAGTTGCGCAAGGCGGACCCCAATGCGAAAAAGTTGACTACTAATCAAAAATTGCAAAAATATCTAGAAGCCACCAATTTAATTATGAACCCTATTGTTGAGTCTGTGCGTCCACTACATGGTCCCAAAGTTTGGGAGGACATTAGTCCACAATTTTTGGTGACCTTCTGGTCGCTTAGCATGTACGATTTGCAAGTACCCGCCGAGAGTTATCAAAAGGAGATCTCTAAATTGAAACAGTTATCAATGCAGGCAGCAGAATCCAAAGATTCGGTAATTATAAAGCAAACAGAACAAAAAAATAAATAAATAACAAAAAAAATTAAGAAATCATAAAAAAAAAATAATAATAATAAAAATGAAAACAGAAAAGGTAATAAAAATGAAACAAATAACAAAAAATAAACAAAAAAGTAATTAAAAATCCAAAAATTCGGTAATTACAAAACAAAAACAAAAAAATTACACAAAAAATTATTTTAAAAAAATTTATAAAAATTAAAAAAAAATATTATTATAGTAAAAAATAAAAAAAAAATAAAAAAAATAATAAAAAAAATAAAAAAAAAATAAAAAAAATAAAAAAAAAATAAAAAATAAACACAAAACAAAAATGAAAAAAAAAGTTTACAAAACAAAGGAAAAAACTATTTAAAAATAAAAAGTTCATAGAAATAATGAAAATTTAAAAAATAATAAAATAATTATAAGTAAATAAATAAATATGAAAAAAAAAATAAATAATAAAAAAAAAAATAAATAAAATAAATAATAAAAAAAATAAAAAAAAAATTATTAAAAATAAAAATATCTTGCACACGGACACACAGACAGTCACCCGGATTTCAACTCGTCTCGTCATCCTGATCATTTATACATATACATACATATACATAATCCTAAATCTATCTCGAAAATAAAAAATAGTAATAAGTAAAAAAAAAATTATAATTATAAAATAAAAATAAAAAACTATATTAAAAAAATAAACAAAAATTATAATAAAAAAAATAAATACAAATAAAAAATAATAACAAAAAAAAAATAATAATAAAAATAATAATAAAAAAAAATAATAAAAAAATAAAAAGTAATAATAAAAACATAAATAATAAAAAATAATTATAAAAAAAAACAAAAACATAAAAAAGAAACCATCTAAAGAATTTAAATGTTTAACGAAAAAAATTAAATATATTTTTCACCACAGAACGCCTCTAAGAACAAGAAAGAGCAGGAGCGCTACATTGCTTTAATGGATAAGCTACAAGATGAACGTAAGAAACAGCAGGAACATGTCGATAAAATTTTACAACGCTTACAACAACAAAAGGACAATTGGTTCCTTTCGCGTTCGGCAAAATCAGCGAAAAATGAGACGATTACACAATTTCTGCAGCTGTGCCTGTTTCCAAGGTAGCATTTTTTACGAAAATGATTTCTATATTTGGTAATAAATAAATTAACATTTTTTATGTTACTAGGTGCACCTTCACTGCCCTCGATGCCCTCTACTGTGCGAAATTCGTGCACACCATACACAACCTGAAGGCTGCCAATTTCTCCACGCTACTTTGTTATGATCGGGTTAGTAGGCAACTAATTAGTCGCAATCATTTTGTAAATACTGACAAGGGTATATTAAAGTTGCCACGAAGTTTTTAACACTCAGAAAAACACTTTGGATACTATATATATTATATATGAGTCGATAAGTTATTTCCGTCTGCTTGTATATACTGAAATTAGTTTCTCAATTTTTGAGATACCGGTCTGAAATTTCGCATACGTCCGTTTTTTTCCAAAGAGCTGTTCATTTGTCAGAATCACTGATATCGGACCACTCTAGGATATAGCTGTCATACAAACTGGCCAATAAAAATCTTTTTCTTTTATGGAAAACTTTTTTATTTGACGAGAAATCTTCATGAGATTTTGTCATAAAGAATTGTCTACGGACACGCTACAATCTCCGAAGAAATTGTTCAGATCGCACAACTATAGCATATAGCTGTCATACAAACTGAAAATAAAAATAGTTCTTGTATGAAAAACTTTTTTATTTGCCGAGATATCTTCATGAAATTTTGCATGGCTTGTTGTCCAAAGCAACGCTAATAATCTCCAAACAAAATTTTCAGATCGAACTACTATAGCATATAGCTACTGTAGAAACTGGTCAATAAAAATTTATTTCTGGTATGGAAAACTTTTTTTATTTGACGAGATATCTTCATGAAATTTTGGAATAAAGTATTGTCTACGGACACGCTACAATCTTCAAGAAAAATTTTCAAATCGGATTACTAAAGTATACATCTGCCTGACACACTGACCAACAAAAATTTAGTTCTTGTATGGAAAACTTTTTTATTTGACAATATTTTTATGCAATTTTGGCATAAAGTATTGTCTATGACCGCCCCACAATATTCAAACAAATTGTTCAGATCGGACCACTATAGCATATAATTGCCAAACAAAGTAACGGTTGGTTATTTAATGGAACACTTTCTTTTTGAAGTTTACTACAGTTACGGCGCAGTCGAAACTCACTTTTTTTCTTGTAATAAATAAATTTAATTTCAGATATTCTGCGACATCACCTACTCGGTCACTTCCTGCACCGAAAACGAGGCCACACGTTATGGCCGTTTCCTTTGCGCCATGTTGGAGACGGTAATGCGTTGGCATGCCGATCAGGCGGTCTTCAATAAAGAATGCGCCAACTACCCTGGTTTTGTAACGAAATTCCGTGTAAGCAATCAATTCTCCGAAGCGAACGATCATGTCGGCTATGAAAATTATCGTCATGTCTGTCATAAGTGGCATTATAAAATCACCAAAGCCATTGTATTCTGTTTGGACTCCAAAGACTATATGCAAATACGCAATGCGCTCATCATACTCATGCGCATATTACCACATTATCCTGTGCTCGCGAAATTGGCGCAAATTATCGAAAGAAAAGTGGAGAAAGTGCGTGAGGAGGAGAAGAATAAACGTCCTGATTTGTTTGTCATTGCCTCGAGCTACATTGGCCAGCTGAAAACGAAAGCCGCGCAGATGATTAAAGAAAGTGATTTCCACCAAGTGACCGAGCGGCAGATGCGCGTTGAATCGGCTACGGCAGCGGCCACGGTGGCAGCGAACGCTGCAACTATTCCACCCGCCGTGGGTGGTGGGGCCACACAAGCTAATGTGACGGTGGTGGCAGCAAGCAATAGCGCCAGCGTTAATGCAAATGTCATTAATTTGGTTGATGTTGCGACCAAAACTGCGCAGCAAACGGTGCAACAGACAAGTGCTGCACAGCATGAAGCTACGCCCGTCGCGACAAGACAAGTGAGCAACGGTGATGTGAAGAGTGGTGAGTTTCTGCACGCTTTTGCCAAAAATATAATAAATATAAAATATTATAAATATTTTTTTAATATGACAATATTTTTAGCTGAAAAACGCGAAAAGGAAAAGGTAGTGAAGCAGATCATTAAAATGGAACGCGAACCGATAACAAGCCCTGCTTCGAATAACACAGTAAACGAGCTGGATACGCGTTCCTCAACGGTATTGCTAAGTGAACGCAACGAACACGGTGAACGGCGCAGCAGCAGTCGCACCTTGAAGGATGTCAAGAAGGAGGAGCGTACGCGTGAGCGTGAACGCGAACAGCGTGAAAGAGAACGTGAAATGCAAAGGGAACGCGAAAAGGAACGTGAACGCGATCAGCGCGAAAGAGAACGTGAAAAGGAGCGTGAACAAAGAGAAAGGGAACGTGATTTGCGAGATTTGCGTGAACGCGAGCGTGAGCGTGAACATCGCAGTCACAACGATGAAATTGATTTAGTTGGTGGCGGTGGTGGTGCCTCCATTGGTAGCAGTTCGGCCGGTGGCAGTACTATGATTTCCACACGTTCCAAACGTGACAAACGACGTGGCGATGAACGTTATCGGCTAGAGTCGCCAGCTTTGGAGCACATCGAAGTGCTGGAGGGCAAGCATGAGCATCATGAGTATGAACGCGAACGGGATAGAGAACGTGAGCGAGAGCGTGCCAGGGATTTGAGTTCAGTTTCGAATGAAAGCAATGGTTCTTCGATGCATCGACGCAGTCAGGATATTATTGAATATGATAAAGGTTAGTTGAAGGGAAACAAGAAAACACGTAAACTTTGGTTGCGCAGAAGCTGTAATTCCGTTCCTATGTATATAAAAACCTGTCCATACAAAATTGCTTTTGATCGGTCAGTTTGTATGTCAGCTATATGCTATAGTGGTCCGATCTGAAAAATATTTTGGTAGATTATAGTCTTGCCTTGTGCAATAATCTATGTCAAATTTGCAGCAGATATCTTGTAAAACAAAAAGTTTTTCCATATAAGAATTTAGCTTTGATTTGTCAGCTTGTATGACAGCTACACGCGATAGTGGTCCGATGTGCTCAATATATTGAGAGTTTGTAGCGTGATCTTGGACAATAATTCATGCCAAATTTCGTGACGATATCTCGTCAAATAAAAAAGTTTTCCATATAAGGCATGGATTTTTTGAGGTTAGTTTAGTACAAATATGCTATAGTGGTCCTATAGCGCTGGTTTTGACAAATGATCAGCTTCTTGTGGAGAAAAATAAAATATTGACAGTTAATATCCCTTTAGGATAAGCTCTAACGACCACAAAATATACATACATACGTAAGTTCTCAAATACAACTTTCTAACCCTTCAAATCGCTTTACAGATACGAAACGCCGCAAAGTGGAGGCCACAACAACCTCTTCGTCCAATTCAAAGGTTAGTATTTTGATGCAAACGTAGTTGCTAAGACAGAGAGGCGGCCATTTTGTGGAGTGCAGCAGATGTGACAATGCCCAGCCATTTGACACTACAGTTGTAAATACAAATTTAAGCCAAAACAAAACAACAAATCGCAACTTAAACCATCACTGTGTAATGCTAACGCTTTTATCAACTATAATACCAACAACAACAACAGCAATATTTTCAAATGATGCCAGTGGGGGAAGAAGTGAAAAAGGCGCAAAAGTGTTAACAAAGAGTAAAACCGCATTTAAACAAAACTAAAAACAACGAAAAATAAAACAATACAACAAAATATAATATAATAGAACAAAAAATAAAATAATACAACAAAAATAAAACAATACAACAAAAATAAAATAATACAATACAACAAAATATAAAATAATACAACAAAAAAGCTGTCAATCAATTCAACAGCGTCATCAAAAAGTTACTATGCAAACCAAAATGTGCGATTAAATCGACGAAGCTCTTTTGCCATTTTTTATAATATTGCAACAACAACTCAAAGTGATGCACCATTGCATTTTTACTAAGAAACACCACCGCGTACATACATACATATACAAAGTAGCGTGTCAAACACGCTGCGTCAAAGCAAACTTTGCCAAAATGACTGATTATTTGTATGAAAACGAAAAGTTATTTATTGTTGAGGTTATTTTTTTTAATAAGTAGCACGAATTTAATATGTAAAAAAGAAGCAGAAAAAAATATATTCTTAAATAAGTTTAAATATTAAAAATTTTGAAATTTTGAAATGAGTGCAATTTTTGAAGAAATCTTAAAACAAAAAAAAATAGAATTAAATGTTTTTTCTAATATACATTAAATGCATACAAATGTGATAAAAATACGTGTATTTATAGTTATTTTTGAAAAAAAAATATAAACTGGTCAGATTTGTACTTAAGCACTTAAGCATAAGCTTTAGCTGTAAAGTTAGGGTACTTGTTAGTTATTAAGTTATTGTATGCATGTGTGTGCCAGATGAAAACAACAATCAACTCTACCTAAAACAACAGTGGACTATTTGAAGGACGAGCAACTAAGCGGGAAAACATTTTTAAACGCTAAGCAAATCATATGCATGACACCACAGCAGCGCTTCACTGTATTAACTAAGATTTCTATGTAATTGGAGATGATATGGAATCATTTTATGTCAGCGTAAGGGAATCGGCGTAGCCTACAACGTTACGGAGAAGAAATTACATCAAATACAACGCGTTTTAGAGCTTGATTGACCACCGACACACCGTCACACCAATTTTGAAGCATAATTTCAGCCTGAGTGACTACTTTGAATGCTGGAAATGCTGAGATGAACATCCACAAAACTAATTGCTACTTTGAAGAAGACCGACGTTTATATCTACTTAGACCCTGATGCTTAAAAACTACAATAAATGGATTTGGTTGCTCAGTGAATTTAAAAATTATAACAATTGAGCAACTGAATTTTACAACAAACAAGTAAAATATATCGTAATATATCAGCAATTGGAGACAACTAGACAACGATGGAGCAACAAACATAAGTTTCCAGAGAGAGAGAGTTTCGGTTTCAAAGTCGGAAGACGAAAATCAATGTTTCAACCCTACCTAATGAAGACAGTGAAGAGAGGGTGAGATATCGGCGATAATTCCTTCCAGGCCCCAATCTCCCTGCAATCATTTATAATGTTATAATATCAATAAATTGATGAATCGCAATTCTACCTTTTCTATCTTCGGCCTTGAATTGAGAAGTAACCCTGGATATATGTAAAGCAACAACTATCGACCACGTTCCCACGACAGTCGGGTCTACGTAACCGGAACGGACCCGGACTTTTATCCGGCCAAGGAGTGTCAACTAGGCAGAATTCTGCCGCTACAATAACAACACAACCACTATTTTAAAAGAGACTTTGCTTGGCGTCATCAGATCATGCAGAAAAAATATGAGAAACCCGTTAGATGAATGAACAAGCATTTACCAATTTCTTCAACACGATACTAATTTCTGTGGACTTGGAAACTACTGAAGCTGCAAACTTCTTACCTTAAGTCGCTATTCCTAGTCGAATATTCCTATGAGCATTCAATATATCTTTTCTTGGATCATAGAAGGAAGCCTGTATTTTTACAACATCATCCCATTTGTTTTGAAGTGAATATGAATATGGCAGACCAACATTATGAACTCAACATACTTTCCACTACAACTAGTAGTTCACGGTTTATCCCGGTCAACCGAAGAGGAGCACCTGGGGAATCTATCCTTTTAGGATTAGATTGCTGTTTTCCGTACAACAAGAACTATATTCATTAACACACTTTCAACAACAACATACTTTTCACCAAAACTAGCGGTTCACGGTTTATCCCGGTCAACCCAAGAGGAGACACTGGAGAATCTAATTGCTGATTTTCGTACAACAAGCTCTACATTCATTGAAGAGCTTCAACCAAGAAATAACCACTAGTGAATCACCACAGCCTAATGGTTAACATATGAGAACCCCAGCAACGCTACTTTTGTGCTTTCTCAGTGACAAGGATGCATGTAATGTGCTGCTGGGCATGTGTCATCTATAAAGTGGACCGGAATTTTAAGATACAACAATTTCTTTCAATACTAGAAAACGACTTTCTATATTTGTGACTCCCAAGATGTAATCTTTAAAGGTTATGCTACAATAATATGTTCGTTGAGTCAGCCCAAGGACATCACTATCAACATCGTCCCAGCAACCGAAGGTTCATCATGTGCAACAATTAAAATTTTTCAAAAAAGAAGTACAAATTACCAAATCAAAAATATTTTCAAACAATATGGATCATCTAAACAACGAAAACAACAACATCCTATCAAATAATCAAAACGTCGTCTGTTTTATGGATCTGAGACAACGTGAAACTTAGCTGCAATTCAATTGGTTTGTCTGCTGTTGTGCCAACCCAAATATCATCATATATTTTCTAAACATTTCGAAGTGTCTTTCTCTCCGTTGCCTGCACACATAATTCTTCTTGTGCAGTTTTGTTGTTTGTCGTTGGTTATAAGCGAGCTGAGGTGATCGAATGGTCGGTAAGTGGGTAGCGGGTGGGTGGAAATTGTATTAAGAGCAAAAAATAGCAATTTATGTGAGAGAAGGAGATAAAGAGATAGAAAAAAAAAATACAAAAATGTAAAAATTTAGTTTATAAAAACGCTTTAACCTAAAAATTGATATATCCAAAAATAGGTTTATATTACTAACAAAAAAAATATTAAAGCAAAGTAAAAATAAAACACACACTCCACAACACAAAATTCAAGTCGTGTATGCGGAATTTTCTGAAAATATGATATAATTTAATTTTGTCTAATTACAGAAGCAGATTACAGAAGATTTGATTGAGAGTACAAAGAAAGAACGCGCCATAAAGACTAAAGAACGTAAGGAAAAGCTAACCGAAGAGGAGAAAGATGCACGCAAGGAACGCAAATTGGGACGTAAACGCGAGCGACTCGAGGAGAATTCCACTGCAGAGCATAAGCGGCGAAGAGAAGGTAGTTATTTCATCACAAAAAAGTATTTTTGAACGTCAAATTCAAATACCGTTATTTTGATTATTTTTTAGTGCAAAATGGCGATGATGATTTGCGCGAGCGTGATAAATATCATACGAGGGTAAACATACTACTTTTATTGCTACGATTTTAACAAAAAAATTATTTAAATTTATTATTAAATAAAATTAATATTTAAATTTAAATTTTAAATAAAATTAATATTTAAAATTTAATAAAAATCAATATTTAAATTCAAATTAAAAAAAAAAATTGAATTATTAATTTTGTTTAATTATTTTTACTAATTAAATGTTTATTTATAGGAAAAATCACCACACTTACGCAGCGAGACACGTGAACGTTCACACGAGAAATTCGAACGCGACCGCAACACACGTGAGGAGCGTTTATATACTTCAAAGTCTACACGCTCGCGCATTGGCTATTAGTGTGCCGACGGCGCACGAGTTTTACAAATATTTGTTTTTAGATTTAAAATTGACAACAACTACCGCATTAGATACAGCAACCAATTCAACTAGTACTCTAAATATCCATTTTAATTTTATAAGAGCGTCTACAAAAAAAAAATAAAACAAAACAAAAATTAACATAGCAACAAAAACAACTCCAACTTAACCACAGCGAACCATTCATTTAACTATAAAATATAAAATATTATTATACTACAATCTTTTTTAAGTTTTAAGTAAACTTTGTATGTATTCATGTAGTTTGACATTCAAGCTCGCCGCGATTTCAACAGCAAATAATAAAAAGCCACCTATTCAGTTAATAAATAGTCCACTGTTGTAAGTTTTTTTGTTTTATAAATTGATAAAAACAAAAAGTGATTGTACAAAGACAAAAAGAAATTATCTAAAAAAAATAAATATTTATAGAAATTAAGAGCTGAGCGTTTACGCTTAACAATAAAGTAAACATTTTCGCAAGAAAATAATTTAGATATATAAAATAAACTGTTGTGTTTTCATTTGTAAAATTTTAAAGGGTGAAAAGTGTATCGCTCAAAAGGATGAAACGATAACTAGCGAGACTACTAGACGACTTTTAGAATTTCTCAGTAAAAAGATGGAGACAGTGAACGAGAGAGTGTAGGAGATAAAGAAGTTTCAGGAGGCCTGCTGCTCTGCAATAATTAATAAAGTATATAATATCAATAGATTAATGAATCAGGAGGCCCATCCACTATATCCTTTCCGGGAACGACTTTCTCTCTTCGGATTTGCATTAATAAGAATCACTGGACATATCAAAAGCAACAACGATGAACTACTATTTTATAAGAGCACATGCTCGGTGACATTGCATGACTTTGAAAACATTTATAGAAGCACGTTAGGTGAACAAAACGACAACTTTTGCCAATTTCTCTGCCTCTGTGATTAATCAAAATTTTTCGTTATAGATTATATAAAGGGTGATCCAAGTAGAGATACTTTTTTCAATAGCCTTTTTTGACGGATCAGCTTGAGTCGTGTCAAGCTGTCATGTTATTTTTGTTCAGAATTGTTTGGCATTTCATCGTGGAAGGACTTACGTCCGAAAAACGTTTACAAATCGTTTAACTTTATTACGAAAACTCATGTTCTGTAAAGAATATGTTTGGGGCGCTTTCCTCAACATAATCGGCATACTAAGCGTACTATTCGACCGAATAGTCCACGAAGCTGTGAAGAAAATATAGCAGCGATAGCTGAAAGAGTACACGAAGAACGTGGAGAGTCGCTTTGGTTCCGTTCGCAGCAACTCGGACTGACGTATGGAACGACTTGGCACATTTTACGTGGAAATCTTAAATTGAAAACGTACAAAATACAGCTTGCGCAAGAACTAAAGCCATTCGACCTTCCCAAGCGACATCGCATCGCTATATGGGCTCTTGAAAAGTTCCAAGAAGATGCGACGTTTTCGAGCCAAACTTTTTTCAGTGATGAGGACCATTTCTGGCTCAATGGGTATGGGTATGTAAACAAGCATTATCGCATTTCGAACGTAGAGCAACTTGAAGAGATTCATGAGCTGCCATTTCATCCAGGAAAACAACGGTTTGGTATAGTTTGTAAGCCGGTAGAATCATCGGTACATATTTCTTTAAAATTGAGACCAGTGGAAACCATCAATGGCGATCCTTATCGCGCCATAAAAACCGACTACTTGATGAGAAAAATTGAAGGTCGTGATCTGACATGACGGACCAAAGGAAGAAGTTGAAGTTTCTGTGTTTATTTTATAAAAGTACTAAAATTCATGGCTAGCCCATTCACACGATGTAATATCGATTGGAATGAAACATTGAATTAACCAGCATATTTAAGCTGAAAATATTCAGGCACCAGAGCACAACAACAACTTTTCAAAATACACTGCGACAATTTGACTCTACATAATACATACGCCGGGCAGAGCGACATACAAATAGACAATCTTTATTAGAAAGTTAGTCTAAACTAACCTAAAACTTAACGATTCAAACAGGATTAGACCGCCAAAATAATAACCCTTGGCCGGTTAATATCAGGGCTCATTCCGGCAAGGCTGTCATCGAAATTTGATGTTCTAAACTAGGGAACTCTACCTATTCCCACAGAGTGATGTTTTATGTTGAGAGCAAAACTTATATGAGTACAAGATCATTGATGGGGCTTCAGAGGACAGTTTGATTCTTGTGCAATAGCATTCTCATGATTTCAACATGTCAAACTCTTACGAATCTGGACGTGATGGTGCTATACGTATACGCATGATGACACTAAACTGAATTGAGTTCGAAATATATAAATTATTTTTAAATGATTTTAGGGGAAAATACATATAAACGTAGAAATGTGAGGATACGTGGTTATCAAGAAGGAATATATAGCGAATTTCATTAACAAAAATAAACAGACAACAGTAACAGTAACAAGTTCTGTTACAAGTACAGGCCGTTATAAAAATTAAGTTTAAGTTTTCATTGTTGGCTTGACATATGAATACGATATTCAACTAATTTAAAGATTCAGAATTAAATTGACTTACCTGTTGTTCAACAACCCACGTAGAAAAATTTCTGTTCCAATTTTTTCAAAGTACATGCCAATTAGGTTGAAAAAACTAAAAAATAACAAAAAATAAAAAAATAATAATACAATTGTTTTCAGCACAAAAAAGCAAAAATAATAAAATAAAATATAAAACTAAAAAAAATAATACAAAATAAAAATAAATATAATAATAAATAAAAGTTAAATATTTTCAGTGGAAAACCAAAAAATAATAATAAAATACAACAAATATCAAAGAACTAGCAAAACACATCATTTTCCATATTTTTGTTCATTTGTTGTAATTTTATTTGATTTGTGTGCAAATAACAATTTTTGTCATACATTAGTTATTATTTGTATTCTTCACTAATTTACCATTTGTGCTTTATCGGCTTGCAACAATAGTATACACACATACGAGTATGCATGCAGGTAGTTATAAATATATTTGTATATGGTTTTTTGTTGTTTTGATTTATTTATATTTTTTATTTTTGTTGTTGTTAAACTACATACATAGCTTTGGTATTTTCTGTATTTTTATTCAAACTACATTTTCTACTATTTTTGTTTATTTTTGTTCTGTTTCGCTCCGCGGTACACATTTGTGAGAATCAACATTAGTCGAAGAAGAAGAAGAATCGATTTGTCTATAACTTCGTACCACGCTTGATGAGCTGCAACATAACAGTACTTATGCGCTATTCTGTCACTTTATATAAAAATCATGAAAATGTCCCTGTTAATACCGTTATAAGGTAGAACAAACGGTATGTCAACAAAATTGTACGAACCATGCCTCTGTATTATACAAACTTTTTAAAATTTAGTACCCTCTTATCACACATTATCATTAAGAAGAGTTTAATACATTTTGCTCGAGTAAGGCTGCTGAATAAATTGGTTTTCCGCAAATAACTGACGAAATCAACTCTGTGAAATTGTTTGGGAGTCAAAAAATTATGACATTTTTCACCCAACAAATGTGAATCCTTTTGGGAATCACTGTTTTAATTGAAAAATAATTTTAAAAATTTTTTGAAATTTTTAGCGGATATAACGTGAAATTATTTGGGAATACCTGCCTTAACTGAAAAAAGTTTATTAAACTTGTCGGTCACTTATTGTGAAATTGTTTGGGAGTCACTGTCTTAATTTAAAAAAAAAACTTTAAAAAAGTTCTGAAAATTTTCGCGTAGTTGAAATTGTTTGGGGACTCCTGCCATAAATTAAAAAAAAATGTTTGGGAACCCCTATTTTAATTAAAAAAGAGCTCCTGAAACTTGTGGAGCACTTATTGTAAAATTGTTTGGGAACCCCTGTTATAATTAAAAAAAAAGTTTTTGAAACTTGTCGCTCACCTTCTGCGGAATTGTTTGGGAGCCACTCTCTAATCTTAATAAGAATTTAAAAAAGTTAGGTTAGGTTAAAATTTCGATCGTAAGAAGCAGCGCACTTGGACAGCTCTGAACGCCAGTCCGTTGTGGTACCGAATTCATGAAGTGAAATTGAGTGTACCGCTATTTTTGCAACTTATATATACATATTTTCATTACACTGTATAACCAAGAAAATATTTTGATATTCAACACTAATAATTCTGATCTGATCACGTAGTAAAACTGCGTATGCAGCATTTAGCATTCTCTACAAAAATAAAAATTACAACAAAACATATTTTTTCCTTAGCCGAAAACAATTTTCAACCATTATCTGAATTCGTATATGCTTAGAGCCTTATATTGTTTAAAAACTATTTTTGCTGTCACACTGTGTTGATAATATTTAATTCATTTCTATAATCTATATTAAAATTAATATTTTTTAAATAATATTTATAACATTTTTTGCTACAATTTCCTACTACTTTTTTGCTATTTTCTCGTTCGCTAATTTGTTTTGCGACTAAATGCTGTATTCGCTTTGAATTTCAATAATGTATTTTTTTTTATTTATTATTAAATTATTCTTATTTT
Organism: Bactrocera dorsalis; assembly: GCF_023373825.1. Lineage (NCBI taxonomy): Eukaryota > Metazoa > Arthropoda > Insecta > Diptera > Tephritidae > Bactrocera > Bactrocera dorsalis. The sequence goes on from NC_064303.1 coordinate 96,918,786, forward strand.
TGTTTGTATTTCATAAATGTTCATCCAAAACTTACTTGTTTATTATTATTTTTTATAAAAAATTTCAATCTAAGGCAACTTTTAACATTGATATGAGTAGTTTTCCAATTTATGCTTGATTATGTATGTATGTATGCAAGTACGTTTATGTATAATTTACTGATTATGATTGTGATTTTGTGCAGGCGTTTAACACTAACAACATTATGATGATTTTAAATGCGTGAAGTTGGGTGGGCAGTGGGTATGCAGACTTCAGTGTTAAAGGTGCTGTTATAAGAGGTGAAGGCTTTCAGAATGCAATTTTGTATATTAGCCTATTTAGTTTAAGTAGTTGAAAATTAAAGGAGAATAATTTGCATAGTTTAATTTAAACTAAAAGAAAGTTGAAATTTGTTGATTTTTTCCATTTACGGGCGGATGTTATATTATGTTACTTATACGCCCTGTTGACTAGAATACGACGCTTAAATTAAATGCTAATAAAATAACATTTACAAATACATATACATACGTATGTATATGTACCGATAAAAATTGAGTTATTTTATCTAACAGGACTTTTAACTTCAATTTACCAATTTCTTTTTCTTCTTCTTTTAAAAACTAATTGGCCAATTTCTTCGTAAAAATATAAATTTGTGGTAAGATTTGAATCACAAATAAAAAAGTTTCCATAAAAGAACTAGATTTTGATCGGTGAGATTGTAGGGCACCTATGTATGTATATGCTATCCGCGGATCGAAAAGCCACCAATTTTTTGTTCTAATATGTATAAATAATTGGGGGGTCAAAATGAATACTTTTTCTCGCTTGGTACTCTGAAAAATAGGTTCACCTTTAAGAAAGTCTCTCCAAGTATGCGCTCTTTATTCTAACGGGACGTTGAAGTTTTCTATTTTTTCTTTAAAAAATAAAATATAATTATAAAACTCATAGTTATGCAAGAAGTTTACTGCTCTTCAACAATGGCCATACTTGGAGAGACTTTCTTAGATGTGTGTAAAAAACTATTATTCAAAATACCATGCGAAAAAGAAATGGTTTTTTTGACCCACCCTAATAAATATATATATAATGGCTACTACAGTTTCTTTTAATTCCAAAATGTCGCATTTTTTTTGCTCTCACACTAGGTGCGGCTCTTAAAGGTTAACTGAAAATCTTTACCTACCATGGGTAAGTTCTAATTAAAGAGCAGACATAATAATAACTAAATAATGAACTTTAAACGAGCGAGTATTTCAATGCTCACCTTATTTAATGAAAATGTTTGAACACAAATGTTATCCATTTTAAGTTACTCTAGCTACTTTGTGATTGCTGCATTTGTGTGATTGAAGTTGTGCTGATTGCTTGAGCTTCGGTTTAGTGGTTAAGTGCTGATTGTGATATGTTTAACGAGTTGAATGTGCGTACATTTGTGAGGAGTGTTATAAATGCGAATATGCTTAACCATATTTTATATGTATGTATGAATGATTAGATGAGAACCGCCTTGTGGGTTATTTCTCCTAAATATATGAATATGATTATTTATATGAGGGTTTTTGATTTTCCCAAATGTATGAGATCAATTTCTATACTGCTTTCGTTTAATAATTCGTTTTGCTTAATTATGTACCATAATTGATACAATATTTGTTGGGGTTTAGCATACTTGTATGTGTGCTTAACCCATTATACTAGTCGATGCATAACTGCCACTTATTAGGGGTTCGCGTGAATTGACGGATGTATTGGATGGATCCAAATGATGTGCCTCACTGGAGGAGAGTGTAAATTCCGTCGACGTTTCGACAGAGTCATGTTGACTTTGTGTCTGTTCATGACGACGCGGTTTGGCGATGATCATGGCATCTTTGCCACCTGGCGTGACACCATCGGTATGTGATGCTGGATAGCTGGAGACACGTTTAAGCGACTAAAGGATCGTGGAGGAGCACAGAAAAAGAAAAAGTTAGTATTGGGGAGTTATACTTAAACATAAATTATATATATATATACATATATATATGTATGTATATGTACATTAATAGTAATTATGAATATATAGCTTGTGGCAATTAAAGGAATAACGGTGGTCTGTCGATTGGTATATGATTTTAACATATGAATTTATAATATATATCTACTATAATTTAGAAAACAAAAAAATGTATTTAACAGAATAGTCTATATAGGCTATACTTCTAACAGGGGCAGCAATCATTATACATTTTTGTGGTGTCCGTCCAAAATTTTTTCATTTTCTTTATTTTCTGAGTTTGTTGAAGAATAAATATAGTTAGTATTTTATATTTGAGCTATATGATATAGTGAACCGATCTGAAAAATATTTCTGAAGTTTTTCATCGTTGCCTTGGATAGTAACCCATGCCAAATTTAGTGAACAAATGTAAATTTTTCCATACAAGCACTTGATTCCCCGTTCAGTTTATATGGCAGCTATATGCTATAGTAATTCGATCTGAATAATTTGCTCGGAGATTATACTATCGTTTTAGAAAATAACCGATGCCAAATTTCTGCACGATATCTCGTCAATTGAAAAAGCTTTTACGAAAACTTGATTCCGATCATTCAGCTTGTATGACAGCTATATGCTATAGTGATCCGATATGAACAATTTCTTGGTATATTGCATCGTTGCATTAGATAATAACCCATACTAAATTTCTTGAAGATAATTCATCAAATAAAAAAGTTTTCCATACAAGCAGTTGATTCCGATCGGTTAGTTTTTATGGTAAAAATATGTAATATTAGTCCGATATCGGTGGTTTCGACAAGTAATTAGGTTTTTGGAGGGAAAAGCACGATTGCACACAAAACTCATATACTATCGGCTATATAAAGACGGACAGACAGACGAACATCACAAAATCGTCTCAGCTCTTTATGATCAATTATATATAATATATACCCTATAGGGACTCTGACGTGTTTTTCTAGGGTAACAAACGTCATGGTAAACATAGTATACCTTGTTCAGACTATCTAGATTCTTAACCTAACCTTACTTTATTTGGCTGACAGCAAAACAAACGAGTTTAAAAAGAAGTTTAAGAATAACACTGCAAAGCTTGGCTCAATACTATTCCTAAAATATATCTTCTTCTGTTTTATTGGCTCGGTTATAGCCGAGTTTACAACAGCGCGCCAGTCGTTCTTCCTTTTCTCCGTTTGGTGCATATTGGAGATTTCAAGTGTAGCCAGGTCCAAGTCCCCAAATAATTTTTTTTTGTTAAATTCACATGTCTTTCGAACAATCTCCAAACTTATGGTCATAAAAAACTATATTTCTTGTTCAACTCAGAAAATACCACTTTTTGTAGAAACTCTATTAATTTCTGAACTAGTAAATAATGATAGCTTGCCGCCCCTTTCCAACTACAAATAAAGTCAACTATGTAAATTAACAACACTATATGCACATACGACTTTATGTGCTGCTTTCGTCCGGTTCGTTCGTTCGGTTATACGAGTACAGTTGCTCCAATACTATCTAGTAGAAATATACAAAACCTTGTCGTTCAATACCGCCTCGACTCCATTGGCAGTGGACATGGATTCGTTGACGGGGCAAATATTTTTGCTTGATGAGAACTTCTTGCGTTTCTTTTTCAAAGCGGCTATGGCAGTTAAACCTGTTGGTTTAATTTAAGATGTAACAAATTATGTATGTTATTGGATTTTGCCATGCATATTCACCGGTTGTTGTATGAAAGAAGTGTGATGCGCCGCCGCCGCTGCTGCTGACACTGTTACCGCTACCGCTATTCAAGCTGCTGCTGTGTTCCTTCATAAATGTGCCGGCATGTAGTGGATTGTGTGTTGGTGTGTGGTGGTTGACATGACGATTGCCGGCTGTCGGCTCACCATTGGCTATATAATGCTGTGCGGAGTTCTGTGCGTATGTGACATGCACTTGACCATGAACTGGCGATGAGTTGGCAGAAGAATTGCAAACCGAATCTTCGGATTTTGAACGTCCCAACATTTTCGAGACATTTCCCACCTTGGCGGCCTCGATTAGTGTGCCTAAGAATTGCAAGAGAATTGGATATGTTATTGAGGGTTTAATACTACAAAACATAGCCATTAAGTAATTACAGTGCTGATAAAATAGACACTTCCAACTCAAAGCAGAGATTTACTGAACGAAAATATTTTATGGTGATTTGAATTTTTACTCACCCCAGCGCTTTTTGTGACCCGCGATGCGTTTATTGTGCGGCTTCAACGCTGATTTATTGTATTTTGTTGTTGTTTGTATTGTGGTAGTTGTTGTCGGAGTAGCACCATTTGTTGGTGATTCCTTGCCACTCGTATGACCATTCTGATGACTCTTCTGTATAAAATTTGAATTGAAAAGATTCGACAGCGTAGAGCTGAGTATTTCGTGTTGTGAGTCGAAATTGTCCAACGAGGTGGAAAACTCGGCAACCGGCGCTAGCGAACCCGTCGAACCGGGTGGAGCAATGTTGAAACCTTTCATAAGCCGTCGCTCCTTCTGACGATTTTTCTTGCCGCCACCACCTGTAGAAAGCGAGAGAAGAACGAAAAGCAGGTATTAATATACACACACATTTTGTAAGCCACCACCTACCGCCTTGTCCTGCTGTTACATTTGTATCCATGCCGCTATTCTTCAAAATCTCCACGAGTTCACAACGGAATGCCGAGATATCCTGCTTAATTTCGTTCACATCATCTTCGGTAACACCCTGCGATTCGGCCTTGCGTTGCTCGACAGTCACATAACGACGCACCAAGTTACGCATTATTTGCTGGAAGCGAGGAATGTAGGTATTAGATAAATATTCTGTAGTATTTACGGTTTTTTATTGGAAATACCTGATATTTGAAATCGCGGTCACTCGCCTGTTGAGCTTTGCGCTATTAAAATAGAAAAATTATAGTATTTTTAATCTCAATATGTTTAATCGTGGTCTTTATCTTGTTCTTACTCTTATTGTCTTCAGATGCTCTCGTCTGGCCGCTGACGATCCACTGCAGAACACCCTACGCACCCACTTGAACACATACCATATGGATTTCGGTGTCGGTATAATATTAAATGGCGGTGGACAGGTACCACCTTCCTCAAAATAACTTATCCATAATTTAGAACGTGCGAATTTCCACTCGACATCAGCGCGTTCCTATAATTTGTAAAAGAAATTGTCAACCAGAAAAAAGTGAGCTTCGGGTGACTTCGGACAGTTTGTATGGCAGCAATATGCTATAGTGGTCTGATCGGAAGAATTTCTTCAGTGATTGTTTCGTTGTATTGGAAAATAATCCGGGCGAAATTTTGTGAATATATCTCTTCAAATAAAAAAGTTGTCCATACTAGGACTGGGTTGCGATCGGTCAGTTTGTATGGCAGCTATATGCTATAGTGCTTCGATCTGAACAATTTCTTCGGTGACTATGTGGTTGTATTGGAAAATAATCCCAGCAAAATTTCGTAAAGATATCTCTTCAAATAAAAAAGTTTCCCATACAAGGACTTGATTACGATCGTTCAGTTCGTATGACAGCTATATGCTATAGTGGGCGGATCTGAACAATTTCTTAGGAGGTTATGCCGTGGCTTTGAAAAATAATCCATGCAAAATTTCGTGAAGATATCTCTTCAAATAAAAAAGTTTCCCATACAAGGACCTGATTGCGATTGTTCACTTTGTATGGCAGCTATATGCTATAATGGTCCGATCTGTACAATTTCTTCGGAGGTTGTGCCGTTACCTTGAAAAATAATTACTGCCAAATTTTGTGAAGATATCCCTTCAAATAAAAAAGTGTCCCACAAGTTTCTTGGAATGAAAAGAGTCTGCGCAAAATTTTGGAAAAATATATCAAAAAACTGCGGGATTAGTTCGCATATATGCAGATAGACGAAATGGCTAAATCGACTACCGACTTCCGTGGCTTTCTACTCTTTAATTAAATAATTATTGTTCTAAGTCTCACAAGCTTGTTCCTTGCTGACAGATTTAATAAGCAAACTTCCGAAAAACTTACCGAGATTAGTTGATACGAATGATTCATCATTGCGATGAGCAAATTCAGCAACACCACTATGTTTATAACCGAGTATGTGCCGAACATCAGCATACCCCAAAAGCGCGTGAAAATCTTAATACCGTCCAACTCAAAACTATCCAAATCGATTAAACCAAAAACGGCCCAGAAGAGAGTTTGAGTGGTCTCGAAAAGACTGAAACGATAAGATAAACACATAAAGTATTATTTTACTGAAAATCTCTTGCGAATACCAAATTCATTATACTTTGAAAAACGACGCCAAACAATGCAAGCGTTTGCATCCGTGGTGCCGTTCATGGTGATGAGCACATTTGAGGGCGACACTTCCGGACAACGTTTCTTTTCCAAATCGGCATAATACCTGTAAAAAAACAAGTTGTTTTTGCATGATAATAAATAACAATAATAAGCTTATGTTTAGTGTGAACACTTACCACAACAGCTGGTTTAAGCCACTGCCAAAAGCGAATAGCACGAGCACGTACAAAAAGAAAAACTTCATGATATCCATAACCATACGCGACAGGGACACTTGCAGTGGTCCCAAATGTGGATTCACCGAAAAGATGTATACCAATTTGAGGCTACTGAAAATGTTTGCCGCACTAAAGAGGCCTTCCGAGATGAGCATTGGATCCCAGGTGTCCCAACGCTCACGCGGCAAATCAGTGGCATTCGGATTAATGATCATTTCTTTTTGCACCTGTATGGGAACGGGAGTGTAAAAATGTACGATTTATAAGAAATAAGGCACAAATAGAAATAAAGGCAACAACAACCTGAAAGAAAGACACCACGCGCAAAGCAACTGTGGCTACATAAAGTGAATTCGTTACGAAATCGATAACATTCCACATATCGTTGAGATATTCTTGTAGGCCAACATCCCACAGCTGCTTCACTTCGCTCCAAATGAGACCGGAAACCCATGCCAGTATCAGCCACTCGATAAAAGTCGGTTTTGCGCCACGTTTTGTCGGCACTTCTTCCACCTCAGCGATTATGTTTTGCGAATCACTCCAAAACCAGCCACCAATAAATGTCTCAATGCGCTGTGAAGCGAGCATCAGCAGAACTGTATTAAATAGAGAATACTTTAATACAATTTGTCCTGGCTTATTTTGATAGTACTTACAGAGAAATGTAAAGTAGGAGGCACTATGGCATATGAATTTTATGAATGGTTTGCGCATTGTCTGTCCAATACTGGAATATGGTGCCAAAATGTAAGCCAATGAGAAAATCGGAAACATTATACCTGCAATGATGTAAGAGAAGGGTTAAAAAAAAACTGGTTCAAAAACCGAGGTTCAGTGTAACCCAGAAATTACTACGTACCGATTCTTATGATATCCAATGCCTGCAGTGCCATATTCTTGCGTCGAAATCCTGGCAGACCCTCATACCAAATGCTCGCCAAGAGCTGTTGCACATTCGAGTGTGCCACAAACTACATCGGACGTTAAATAATATTAAGTAAAACGAAAACATTATGTGAGACTGCCAATACGCACCTTTTTCTGTCGCAATTTGATTGCCAATTTCAAGCGGTTTAAATGCATACGCTCGCCATGTTCATAGATTGGTCCGGTGGGATCGTGATTTAGTAGGATTTCCAATTCGTGTGAGGTGCGTGTGTGATCGAGCAAAGCGGTGGCGAAGTCTTGGCATTGTTTACGCAATTCCTGATATTCATTCTGAAATATCAAGGAGGTGAAGCTCATGCTCACGATAGATTCTTGCAAATATTTTTCTGTAAATTTGTTGTATTATCATCTTCTGAAGTATTTACCTTAAATTCATGTTCGAGGAAACTTAAACGTCTCAATTCCCATGACAATTCAAATGCAGTTAAAATAGGATCCTTCGATGACAATGCTATTAGGCTGGGACTAGCCAGCGAACGGTAAGCGTTAATGCGAGAACGTGAGTGTCGCAGTGAATCTTCTTGGCGTGATTGAACACATTCGTCGCAGCCGCATCTGTAAGGCAGTTTCGAGTGCATTAAAATTCTGAATGGCTATAGGAATTATTTCTAATGAAAATAAAGAAATTGAAGTTAAGGAATTGTAATATTATATAAAGGGCGATCCATTTATCCGATCCTGAATTGATCCGGGTTGTCATCAAAAGGGGGGCCTCTCATCCGCGGCTTTGAAGGACTTCTCATGCGCCAAGTACAAAAAAATCCCTAAAAACAAATCCGGGGGCGTTCCGGTAATGTTGACCCGACTCTCATGGAAACGAAACAAGTTGTTGTCATTTTGCTCTAGTTTCAGAAAGATGGACGAACGAGTTCCGCTATTAATGACTACCAATGTTAACTCATTTGTCTGATAGGATAACTTCGGTCTACCCTGCTTAACTTAGATACTGTGCATGTAGTTTATACACACCTTACATCATGCGGCATTGGCAGTACAGCTCCACGATCTAGTAAAATTTTGATTATCTCGTAGTTATCACGATGTGCGGCCAAAATAAGTGGCGTTATATCGGGTGTAAATGTTGAAGTATCCTCCGATTGGGATTCCCAGCTCTACAAGCAGAAATTGTGGGTATAAATATATTTGTAACTACTAAATTATCACAAAAGGACTTGCATGATTGCCCTCCGTGTGAAAGCTGACATTCTCATGATCCAAAAGCACCTCCACAGCCTCCACAAACTCCTCTGAAATAGAGTGCAAAAGCGCATCCTTCGTATCAACATTATAGCTGATGAGCAATTCGACCATTTCCAAATTCTCATTGTCGATAGCCATGAGTAGGGCAGTGCGTCCCAAAGGATCGACACAATTTACATTGATGTAATCGGTATCCTGGGCTTTTTGGAGCATTCTAAAGCCGAAAAAGAGTATGTGAGAATTTTTGTAAAGTAAAGTAAAAATGTATAGGGTGGGTGAAAAAAAAAACAAATAACCCTGAAATCTTGGCTAAATTTATAGCTTAAATTTTAAAGGTGCCGGTGGGCATTTGAAATATCCCATTTACATGTCAGAATCTTCATTAAAAATACCACGATTTATGAACTGCTTAGAAAAAGCTTTTAGAGTGCGGGTAGTTGTGAAGCATAAAATTTACTAAAAAATGTTCATCGGAGAAATTTTTTCAATTCAGGGAATTTTTTTTTAAATTCTGAATTTGTATATTTAAAAGCTTCGAAAAGCGAAAAATTTTCAAAATATACGCAATTAATCAATTATCCTTATTTTTTTTGATCACCCTAATGTATGGGGCTATAATTATATGCTTTGAAAAGCGAAAAAATTCAAAATATAAATAATTAATCAATCATCCTAATTTTTTTTGATCACCCTAATGTATTGGGCTATAATTATATGCGGTTTGCCATTTGGCTTGATTTTAAGATGAAAATGTTTAATTCTTGTAGAGTATCAAATACCAAATTTATAAACACTCTTTATCGGGGTAATTTTTTTTTTGATTAAAAAAAAACTCTGAAATTTAAAAGCTTTGAAAAGTGAAAACACAATTAAAATTTTAATTTATTTTTTTTTTGAGCAGGGATATTTTTTAGTATATGTATATAAATTATTTCAACATATTATATAATTTCGATATTAGATTTCTTGTGGCTCACCCTACTATAAATGGTCATTATATACGCATATGTACATACATTTTTCCAAATATATTGCATTTGTTTCTATACTCGATTATACATATGTATGTATGTATATCGAATTAACCGACTTACCTTCGTGTTCCTGCCATGTCGCCGCGCTCCACCGCCAGCAGAAACTTCTTCTCCTCCAAGGTTAACTGACGGATCTCCTGATGTGGCCGCACAATGTTCTCCTCCTCCATCATGCCGTGTATGCTATGACGCTGTGAAATATTGCCATCATTTTATACTCAAATCATAAACTCAAGGCCAAATGCGCTTGCAAATTATTAAAAACAAACAACAAGCCAGCGCATATGTTTACACATAAATAACAGTACATATGTATATGCATATGCCAATATGTCTACATAAGTATGTACTCCATGTGCATGTTTGTTTACTTTTAATGTTTGACATTTGTTTGATATTGCATTTAGCACGACTTTGCACGTGCTTCGGCGCTTGTTAGACACATGTGCTCATTTAATTCTCCATATACATATGTTCATACTAATGTATATGGACTTTTTATATATAACATATGTAAAGTATGTATATATTTATTTACGTAAATAAATTCACGCACACACTCACCTTGACCTTTTTAGCCGGTTCAATTGGTATGGTCACATGACTGTTATCACTGTTGCCACTACTCAAAAGGCCGCCAATCCCGTTATTGCCCCCACTACCGCCACCACCTGTACCGCCGAGGCCGCCAATACCACCGTTACCCTTTTTCTCAGCATCCAATGCATCGGTACCATTCTTTATTTTACTCAAAATCGGCGCCAGCACTGATTTTCTACGCGCCGGACTCACAAAATGCAACTTTTTTCCTTCGTCTGCAGATAAAAAAATAATAGGAAATCAAATATAAATTTATTATCATTAATGCTTTTTATAAATTTTTTAAATTCAATTAGTATGCTATCAAATACATATTTGTTACAACCTTTTGGCTTGAGTATTATTTTTTTCAAGGAAGACTACGTACTTCTTAAAGTTCTGTCGGTAGCACTGACGTAATGTTGTACCATGAGAAAAAGACTGCTTTGAATATTATTAAGGTTAATGCTAGCAGATTAGAAGATACTTTTGGATCTTGAAACGCTGAAACCCGTTCTCACCGAAAGAAAGTATACGGCGAGCGGATGATGCGATAAGTACTTGGACCGTTCCTACGACAGTCTGGTCTACTTAACCGGACCGGACCCGAATTTTTTAAATGTCGACCGCGACTGTCAACTCGGCAGAATTTTGGTAGCAAGTAGCACTTGCTATTAGGCGGGTTGCTTCGTTGGAGTTCAAAGCTGTATTTTTTCAGTGTTTTTCAGCTCTTGCCAACAGGTGCTACGATGACATTACCTAATGAGTCGGCGTTACGAGCTTTCGAGAAAAAGGTTCTGCGGATGATTTGTGGTCCTTTGCGCATTGGCAAGGCCGAATACCGTAGTCGATGGAACGATGATGATTATTAAAACTTAATAGGTGCTCATGGACCTTATAACTGAATTCCATCTGGTATCGCAAAGGAGCAAAAGTGATCTATACTCGCTAGTCTGGCGAATTAAAAATTGAAGACTACATGGAGGGAGCTCCAATAATCGAGGAGTATGACCACACAGATTAGTATTGGTTTACGAAGCTTATTAAATATTAATTTACACGAAAGCGTTCCTTTAATTTAAATAAATACTAATACTTTCGAGGAATAATATTAGTAATACGTTCAAATTTACTTAGAGAGAGTTAGAGCTTATGATATAAGATTAATAATTTGTGTACTTTACCAGAACAGTTATACAAATTTTAAAGCTGTCTGCTTAAGTTAGACACTTTATATATACGCTGATATAGCCATATTGTATTTTAACATATTTGTGGGCATCTGTTGAAATAGAGACGGTATAAATAATAAAAAGTGAGGTTAAAGCAAAAGTGCTTTCAAAAGATAATTGAAAAGAACAGGAAAATTAATATTAAATTTAATTATTTAATAAAAAGAGTTCAAATAATAATGATAAAATATTTAAATAATAAATCAAATAATATTAAATAAAAAGTGATCCATTTCGAAGGTCCCTACTTTTTAAAGAAAAAACACAGAAACTTCAAATTTATTGGGGAATGTTTATTATCATTCGAAAGAACATTCTTTGGCATTTATTTTTTGAAAATTATCTCTTTCAAATGTTGGCCGCGGCTAAGTCTCAGATGGTCCATCAGTTGAGTCCAATTTTAAATAAATCGTTCAAGCATTTCGAGTGAAAATGATGTTTTGTTCCAAGGACTGATTCGAGGCGGGATTGTCCGCATAGAATTTAGACTTTACATATCCCCACAGGAAAAATTGGAACGATGTGATATCACATGACCTTGGTGGCCAATCGACCCAAAACGTGAACTTTCTTGCTTATCGAAGTATTCTCACAATAAATCCGTTGATTGATGCGATGTGCGGGAAGTAGCGCCGTATTGTTGTCATCGAGGCTACGACCTTCAATTTCAAGCATCAAATAATCAGTAATCATGGCGCGATAACCGTCGTCATTGACGGTTACGTTCCACCGGCATCATTTTTGAAGAAATATGGACCGATTCTTCCACCAGCCCACAAACTACTCCAAAACGTTGTTTTTTCTGGAAGAAATGGTAGCTCTTGAATCTGTTTAGGTTGCTTTTCATTCCAAATGTGGCAATTTTGCTTGTTTATATACCCATTGAGCTAGAAAAGGGCCTCATGGCTGAACAAAATTTGGCTCGAAAACGTCGGATCTTCTTGGAACTTTTCAAGAGCCCATAAACCGAAACGAAACGAAGGTAAGGGAGAAGTGTCGAGGAAGTCAGCTCACAAGCACGCTTCTATATTCAAAAGATCTCGAAGTAGAGGTCGCGTCGTTCCATACGTCAGTCTGAGTTGCTACGAACGGCGCCGAATCGAATCTCCACGGTCTTCGTCTAGACTCTCAGCTGCGGCTGCTACACTTTCTACACTACGTGCTGGACCTGGCTTATCCGGTCGAATATCATCCAATTCATGGTGTTGCTGATAGTATGCTCAGTAGGCCAATTATGTTGACTATAAGTTGAGCGAAGCGCGCGAAACACATTCGTTACAGAACGTGAATTTTCGTATCACGAGCGATTTATCAATGTTGTTCAGGCGTAAGTCTCTCCATGATGAAATGCCAAACAATACTGAACAAAAATAACAAGACTGCTTGACACGATTCACGCGTGATCTGTCAAGAAAAGGCTATTGAAAAACTTCTACTGAATCACCTGTTTTAATATTTAATTTAAAACATAAAAATATAATAACAATTTGACATTGAAAATCTTCCAAAACAAGCCACTTTTCGTACGATATATCAATATTGTAATAACACCAATAAAATGCCAAAACAATACCAAGAACTCTACTAGATAACAAGGATACAAATCTTCAATCAGCTTGAACTATGCCTATGAATATGGGTCACCTTGACGATTTCTGAATTTCAGTGCAAAACATATTTGTTTTGATTCTACAAAATTATGTAAATATAAATATTAATTAATATATTATTAAACATTGAATTAGTTGAGACGTATGTAAGTGCACGTGTTCTTATGTCTCTTTGGAAGCCTATAACCACACAGTTGTCAACAAACCAACAGAATACTAGGATTAACGGTCGAAAAGTCGCAGTATGTGCTTGTGCTTTGCGCACTTGCCTATCACATCGACAGTCAATAACAACAACGACATAGTCAAAGTATACTCAAACCTATATGTATACATGTGTATGTATGAATGCATGTGTGAGTAAGAAGGATTGTTTATGTTTTGCCATTGCACTATCGTCAATGCACCCCAACATGGCGAAAGTTTGAAAATCTGGGTCAATTGTTGCATTCTTGTGGTGTGTTACCGTTCGTTATGTGTGGAAAGTGTGTCAGTTTTTGGCATTTAATTTGAAATGGCATTGAGTTGGTTACTCGATAAATGCGGCACAATGCAAAAATGACCTTTGACTTTAATATTTTTTAATGCGTTCGAAACGAATATGTGTAAAAAGGAGAGGAAAACATTCGATTTACACATAGGTTTATATGGATGTGTGTGGAAGAGTGTTTTGAACGCAGGAAAAGGCTGAAGAAGATTAATGATTGTTGTTGAGGAAAAAAGGAGAAGTAGAAGGGGGGAAAAATAATGTAGAAAATAAAATCTAAACCTGAATTTGCTAACTTAAGATATAATAATTAGACCTCCGCGGCTAAGAAGAAATTTGCGCACGCACTCTTCATCTTTTTCTTCATGATTTTCGGCATAACCTTGAAAGTGATTTGGGTCGGATCCACGGTGGATTCTTGTCAATTGTTACCAACTACTTATTCCATAGTTTTAATATTGATGATATTAATAGTTTGATCAAAATATACACGAACAGACAAAAAATCTACGTTTTTGTATTTAAACATACTAACGTCGTCAAAGGAGGATGGAATACAAAGCATGCCAACACTTGTTATAAACCTCGGCTGAGGTAGCCATCGAATTTTGGCTTTATATTTTTCAACTAATTTCTGAAGCGCCCATTGACACAGGCGGGAGTTTATTTATGTTTCATTAACGACCACAAAACGACAGAAAAACCTTCGAATTATACTTAATCAGGGGCTAAAACTACTGTGACCAGTTCACACTGAAAAATGGATCCACTGGTAAACACCAGAGCTCAAGGAACAGTAGAAACAGTGGATTGAATTGGTGAGCCTTCTTCGAAGGAAGCGAACACTGTCTTATTGGGCGGAAAGGCTACCGTTGTCAAAGATTATTAAGGTGGGACCTTAATCAACTTCTGAAATATGGATCCACTGGTACATAACAGGATTGAAGGAACAGTAGAACAGTAAATTGAACAGGTGAACCTTCTCCGAAGAAGGCGAAGACTGTCCTATTGGACGGAAAGGCTACCGTTTTCTGAGATTATTTAGGTGGGACCATACTCGACTTCTGAAACATGGATACACTAGTACATATCAAGGCTCAAGGAACAGTAGAAACAGTGGATTGAATCTGTGAACCTTTTTCGAAAAAGGCTAAGACTGTTCTATTGGGCGGAAAAGTTACTATTTTCTAAGATTATTAACCCTGGATGGGCATTGTTATTTTGCCCCTGTTTGTAAAACACAATGATTGTTAGTCGAATCGACTAACAAAGCACGTCCAGGGTTAAGGTGAGACCTAAATCAACTTCTAGGAAAAAGACAAAACGGTCAGAGAGATTTACTAAATAAAATTATTAAGCTAATTAGAAAAATATTTGGCGTAGAAAAACCCGCTTTTCAACCATTACATTGCACCGGCTCAAATCTTCTCCATTCCATCGGCCGAAAATGGTTAAATTGGGTTATGGACTGCAGCTTCATCAACTGTATACTCTAGATTTATATATCCTAAACAATTTTTGCTTTTAAGCTCGAAAAAGCCTCTCCGGGTAGAAATTTGAGTCTAATAATGTTCTCATTCGATATCGCTAAAATCGAAATCTACTCTACAGATCTGCAGAAAACAGAAGTTTCGGTGAAATGAGTCTCCGCATGACACTGGCCACCCCTTTGCATGCCCATCAATCCCATTCATCTGACACCCCTCTTCTTTGGTTCGACCCAGTCGACGATAACTTAGCGAATCCTTACCACCCAATTGCTTTGAGGATGAGCTAATCATGATTTTTAGTAACCATATCCCACTCGGGTACGCATCACATACATTTATTATATGTATTTACATATTGGCTTATTCAACGAAAATTGGGTCACACCTCGTTTGAAGATATTAATGAATGCTAATTTTAATGAATGCTTACAGTTCAACTAATTATAGCAACAAATTAAATGAAAATATACGTGCGTGAAAGTGAGAGGTGAGAGTATTTCAGCTTTAAATAGCTCAATAACTGTAGTTAGTTGCAGTCAAAATACTAAATATATTTTTGTATGAATAAACTGTTACAAATACCCCAGCAATTACGGCACCTATACCCACACCCCATTTTGAACCTACTAAACCAATGATGAACTAGGGTGAAGTACACGCCTGCACGCAACCATCTCGTGCAATATTTATAAGTAATTTACTATTTCGCTGGCCCCTGACGGGTGCATTGAACTCAACGAGCGTAGCACCTTCAAGCGCGAGGTATCGGTCGTATCGTGTCGAGCCGAGTTCAAATCCACTTTAACCGTCCGTGCCGTTACTTACGACACATGGCAAACGGTTGAGGCAGGTCGCGCGCTAGTCGGTCGCTGGATTTGTTGGCAACTAGGTGAATGAAATGATGAAAAAAAACAGTATACAAGTATATTGCACATTTGTATGTGTGAAGGAAAGACTGGCTTCTCGTTGCGGCTTCGATCGATAATTTCATTGTTAGTGTTTTTAGTATATATGTGTGTGTGTGTAAAAAAACAAAGCAAGGAGTCGAACAATGCAGTAGAAACACAAGTGTTGGCTCGTACACAACAGGAATACTAACAATTACTTTTCCGTATGCGTGTGTATGTGTGCGCATGCATTTATGCTACCGATTTGTAATAGCATATTTGCGTTATTGATTGACCTGAAAACATGCGCTGCATGCCAATGTAGCAACTGCAATCCCTCCAAATCCTCACGTGCTTTCTGGCATACTTTCTAGCTTTGCAAGCGAATTAATTCCAGCTACGTGTTTTAGCGCAGAAGCTCATTAGCACACAGCCACACAAAAGCGTATATAAGTGCATATGCACAAATGCAATAAATCCCATTTCAAATTTTCTTTTCTTTACTTTTTTCCAATCTTTTGAATTTTTATATATATTAGCACACTTTCCATAACGTCCTCTTTCCCCTTTGAATACAGCTTCAATAAGTTTAAATTGTTTACTTTCAATTTTATGGCTAGTCGAGGCGATATTTAAAAAAAAATTATTTTCGTTCAGAAACATTTTTTTTTTAATTTTTTCTTTAAAAGCAATTTTTATTAGAATTCCTGACGATTTATCCACAAATGCTGATGATTTCATTTCATTGATATTATTGGCTTTGTGTCTGTCATTTCGAATAAAATAATTCATTTGGTACGTGATTTTCGCACAATTTCAAACAATAAATATCGCCACACAGATTGCAACCAATTAATTCCATGCAGACGTGTGGGAGCAGGTGTGGCGTATGAGTAACATTTTAATTTATTTTTCAATACATTTTAATTATTGAATACTGAAACAAATATCAGCGTCTATATTTGAAAAAAAAATTAAACGGAAGTGGGTATTATTTTTCTGAGAGGAGTCGCTTTGTTTTATAGTTAGCGAATCCTAGATTTTCTAGGTTCCCACAAAATAATCGCTTAAAAATATATATTTTTCTTTTTGATCATATATAAGGTTGGAACCGTGTAAGATACCCCTTCCACGTTATATGTATATGTTAAAAATTTCTATGGAATATAATAATTGAGAGTCTTCAACTCCAAACTCAGGAGCTGACAAAGTCAAATAAAACAAGTAAGGAACGGCTAAGTTTGGGTATAACCGAAAAGGGAAAGGGGAACCAGGGAAACACCTTAAGGTGCATATGGTTTATTAGTTATATGGAGTCTAGACTAGTTTTCACCTGATTTTATCTATTTTAGGTGCAAAGATTAACTGTTTTTTAAAAAATAAACTCCCTCAATTTTATTAAAATAATTCCCACATTGGCGGATATACATACATATATTATATATGTATATAGTATAAAGTCACCTGGAAGTTCGAAAAGCTGTATGTTAGGCATATGGGAGCTGTGGGGAGTATTGACCCGATTCAACCCATTTTTAACGCTAGAGTATATTTTTATCAAAGAAACATTTTCCCCGAATTTCAATAACATATTTCACAGATGGACAGATATTTTTGGCAAAAATCCAGCCAAACGCACTGGGGTCCACATATTAGGTACGTGGATGCTTGGACAGTTATAGTTCGATTTTGACAATTTTTATAATCCAGCTGGGTTATCTTAAAAGCGCTATTTGTGCAATGTTTTGTCCGAATATTTGATTGGTGCTTGATTTGTGTACTGTCAAGTGAAAAAACCACCTGGAAGTTCGAAAAGCCGTATGTTAGGCATATGGGGGCTGTGGAGAGTATGACGATTAAACCCATTTTACCAAAAGAAATATTTTTTATCTAAGAAAAGTTTTCCCGAAAGCACTGGGGTCTACATATTGGGTACGTGGAATCTTGAACAGTTATGGTCCCATTATGACAATTTTTGAAATATATTGATTGGTGTTTGATTTTAGAATTTAAGTTGTGCTTTATGAGAAGTTTATGGTTGTAGTCCGATTCGCCCATTTAAGCAATTAAATATTAAAACGCCAAAATAATATTATGTGCCAAATTTAATGGAAATTGGTCTAGTAGGTCTAGAGGTATGTTTTTTCTCCGAAATGTGGGCCGTGCCACGCCCATTCTTAAATTTTGACCTCGGCACCTAAAAACCCCTCTTAAGGGTGCAAAACTTATTTTCTCAGACGTTTGGTTATTGATTTAAAGCACTTTTAGTATTTTTTAACAAAACCATTATACAGGGTAGGCCATTTAAAGTTGACCCATTTGTTTCTAAAAAAAAAGAACAAAAGAAAAACAATGTTTTTTGTTCATTTCAAAAATAATTTATTTTGGTCCAAGGGGATTTGTTTCAGCTAATATTTAAAAATTAGATCGCGTAAATGGGCACCTTTAGCTTTGACAGCTAAATGCACTCTTTTTGTTTTTCGCCATTTTCCATGACTTTGGCCAATGTTTCGGATGATATGGCGGCTGTTTCACGTCGAATGTTGGCTTTCAGTTGAGCTAAGGTCTTTGGCTTATTAGCGTATACCTTGGATTTCAAATAACCCCACAAATAAAAGTCTGGTGGCGTCAATCTGGTGATCTCGGTGGCAGTCAACATCACCATTTTTCGATATCAATCGCCCGGGGAAAAAATGGTCGCAATAAGATTGATTGTTGGTCGAGCTGTATGGCATGTAGCCCCGTCCTGTTGAAACCAGAAGTTATCCATGTCATTTTCGCGAATAATGGGTATCACAAAATCCGTTATCATGGCTCGATAACGCTCACCATTGACTGTTGTCGTGGCTCCATCATCGTCTTCGAAAAAATACGGTCCGATGATCATATTCGCGCAAACACCGCACCAAACTGTTACTTTTTGGTCGTAAAGAGGCTGTTCTTCAATTAATTGAGGATTTTCGGTGGCATAAAATCGGCAATTTTGCTTGTTTACGCCTCCATTCAACGAGAAATGTGCCTCGTCTGACATGATGAGTTTTCGCCAAAAGTCAAGTTCGTTTTCAGCCATTTCGATGGCCCATTTGCCAAAATTAAGGCGTCGCGGATAATCAGCTGGGTTTAGTTTTTGTGCCATTTGAATTTTATATGGAAACATCTTCAAATCTTTATGAATTATGCGTCGGAGAGTGGTGCGAGAGATGTCTAATTCCTGAGAGCGGCGATAACTCGATGTCGATGGAGTCTCCTCAATACTGGCTCGTACAGCTTCGATATTTTCAGAACGTCTTGTGCGTTGTCTGGATGCATGACTGGCATTACTGAGATTACCGGTGTTCACAAATTTTGCGTATAAAGACTTAATTGTGTTCTTAACTGGAGCACTTTTCACTTTATTTTTTTTGCGAAACGCACGTTGAGTTAACACAATTGAAAAGTTATTTTGAATATAAAGCTGAACAATTTCAGCGCGTTCTTTTGGAGTGTACTGTTCCATGGTATAAATTGTCTTCGAATGACGCTTCTAACGCGGTATGACATTAGCCGATTTGTCAGCGCTGTTAAAAGTTACAGCGTTGCCAGATGGGTCAACTTTAAATGTATGTATATGAGTGGGTGGGTTTTCATTCGATTTCATTTATTGTCACACTGCCACTAGGAGTTCTCATAGAAATTGTTCTAAGAGAACTTGACTATTGTAGATTTGGTGGTTTACGAGTTATGTACATTAAATTCATTCATTGCCACGCCCATTTTTTTAATTTTTTTCCCACAGGTGCCCTTTACTATTGTTTCATTAAGGTATCTGATTTTTTCCTTAAAACGGACAGAGGGACGGCCGGACAGAGAGACAGTCACCCGGAATTCGTCCCGCCTCGTCATCCTGATCACTTACAGTCTGTCAAGTAAGAGCGTGGTCGTGTTAATTTATAAAAAAAAAATATTTTATGAAACTTTAATATTTACACTGTACATATTACAAGCCATGATGCAATTTGGTCAATAATGTGTCCAGTCACCACCGGCGTCGATGCCTGGCATCTCCGAGGCATGCTTTCTACTAATTTAACGGCGTATTCTAGTGGCAAGGTTCTCCAGATCCGACGAATTTCGTAAGACAACTGCTTCAAAGTGTATGTGCGTCTTCCACGAAGCTTATGTTTAATACATACATATACATATGTATGCCTACAGATTTTCGATAGAGTTTGCATCGGGCGACTGCGGCGGCTAATCCAATGTAACGATGCCAGATTGAGTTTTCCACTGAGTACAGAGCTTGCTGCGGTGTTTAGGATCGTTGTCCTCCTGCAGAATCCAATCTTCATTTTTTTGATGAACCATCGATTGGCAGATAGCAGTAAAGCCTTTTTGTAGATTTTTATAATTTTCTCATCATTTAGGTTGCAAGTAAAGACGTACAAAGTGCCGAATCCCTGCTTTGAGAAGCAGCCCCAAAGATGCACCTTTATTCCATGTTTTACGGCCTACTGAACAAGCCTATTGGTGGAAGTTGACCAGGCTTGCGTGAAGACAGAACGTGCTTATATAGAGCATTGATCAGTAAAAATTACATTTTCAAAATCTCTATCAATATTCTCATGCGCCCAAGCGAGCCGCTTTGTCACAAGTTTCTCAGTCAACAGAGGCTTCTTCATTGTGTTGCGCCATTTCAGATCATGAGTATGAAGAAGGGTTCGGATAGTTTCGTAGGATATATCAAAACCTTCTGCCATTAATTTTGCTTGTCCTTGACGCAGTGTTAAAGCAGGATTCCGCGAAAACAGATTCATTATTTTTTTTTCATCTTTACCACCATCTTTGCCACTTTATATCGCTGTATCCACTTCTGTACAAATACCTTTGACTTTCTCATATATTTAGCAGCCGCTGATTGCGACATTTTGGGACCTTTCGGGTGGATGAAAAGGAACACAGCTTCGTAGTGCGACGCGTACTTAGCACTCATGACGTTTAACATCTTTCAAACGATCAACGAGAACTGAACCTTTGTTGACAATGCATCAAGGACAAAGCTTCCCTCTATCGGTTCGCGAAGGAATTAAAGCGAAATCTTTCAATAACTGTTGGTAAAGTCGACCACGCTCTTACTTGACAGACTGTATATGGGGTATTCCAAATCAAAAATCGACCACTTTTGAACGCGACCCCTTTAGATTTTGCTGAAACTTATCCATCCCTTTCTACCCTTTGAAAAACATTTTTGAGAATTTTTTCAAAATTTTTTGTCCAACTTCAAAAAAGTTATGAATTTTTCAAAAAAATTGGTTTTTTTATTTTCAAATAGCCATAACTTTTGTAGAAATTGACTTTTGGGGACCATTTTTTTTTTGATTTTTGTTTTTGAATGAACTTTTCGAAATGATACACGAAAAAAATTTAACACCATCAATTATATAAAATAATCGGTTTCTTCGTCATTTTTTGGAAGTTCGCCATTATTGTTTTTTTGGTTTTTATTTTTCTCAAAAAAAAAACTTCAATTAATTTGACAACTATCCCTGCTAATCCCGGAGTGGGGCGATTTTTTTTTTATTTTTTTTTTTATTTAAAAAAAATGTCACATTTTCAAAAATGAAAAAAAAAATTTTTCCGAAAAAAAATTTTTTTTTCATATCGCTCAAAACCTCTTGTTATTATTCAGTAATATAATATATAAGGAAAGTGAAAAAAATAAATTCAACTTACCGCCTTCTTCGTTGGTTTTGACATCGTTCCATTTAGACAACTGTAAAAAAAGATAGTAATGATATTAAAATATGCTTAGTGTAAAGAAATTAATAAAATAAAATGAGGTTAGTTGATAGGAAGAAGTAAGATCGCGTAGTATCTCCGGGCAATCCATAAAGAAATACGATATTCTAGTCTTGAAATTCGAAAAAATCACATACTTCGATAGTTTAAATATTTAAAAATCTCAACCTAAAATGATTTTTTAAAATTCTATTATTTCCGAAGTTATAGCTGTTTTCGTACCGTGCCAACTTGACCGGTTTGAGCTGTGGATAAAGCTTAAAACGCTTTTATAAAGGCTAATCCATTTCAAGATTCCCTACTTTTTTAAAGAAATAATACAGAAAAATTTTAAAATTAATGATTCGAAAGAACATTCTTTGGCATTCATTTTTGAAGATTTTCTTTTTCAAAAGTTGGCCGCGTCTGTTGTCTAAAGTTATGTGGGAAAGATATTGAAATTATTTAAAACGGTTCTTTATGATAATTTTTTGCTCTCGCATATATTAAAACATATTTATATATATATATATATATATATTTGTTCGAGCTCAAACGCAAAGGATATCATCACGCGACCTTGCATATTTGTGTTTATTGAACAAATTTCAAGGAGATAATTAAGTTTACCTCCAATCGAGGTTAGATTAAGATTTTTAAGTGTGTGATCGCGAAACATTTCCCAAACATAGATAATTTATCAAAATGTGCGACACGCGAGTTCGCCTACTACTATGCTGTCTAACACATTTATGTCGCTAGAGCCAACTGAAATTGCATTTAAAACACAAATGACCTTCATGTAACAGCATTTCG
Organism: Bactrocera dorsalis; assembly: GCF_023373825.1. NCBI lineage: Eukaryota > Metazoa > Arthropoda > Insecta > Diptera > Tephritidae > Bactrocera > Bactrocera dorsalis. The sequence continues at coordinate 96,941,360 of NC_064303.1, forward strand.
TATCAATATGTAGAGTTCACAACGCAGTGTGTCTAAAACGCACAATGCAATTTCGCCGCGTCACGGCAACAGCGAATCTCAACGACATTGCGTGCTTATGTACATGTTAGGTGTGTATGTTGGTGTATCGTGGTTCATGGAGAAGAAAAAGTAGGCCAGGCATTGCCTCAGCCACAGGTGCCACAGCACATACGCTTTGTTGTTGAGGCATAATTCACCTTGGTCAAAGGTCAACAGCAGCCAGCATCCGCGTTAACATCCGCTGCCTGCAGCTGGCGGTTTCGCCGTGCAACATTAAAAACTGGCTGACAGAGTGAGGGAGCGCTCGAGGCAATGTCTCTATAGTGGCTTGTCTTTAGTTATACCCCGAACAGGGTATATGAAGGGTGATCAGCTACTCGGACTGACATATGGAACGACTTTTTCGGCGCATTTTACGTCGAAATCTTAAATTGAGAGCATACAAAATACAGCTTGTCCAAGAACTGAAGCTGCTCGACCTTCCCAAGCTAAATCGCTTCGCTCTATGGGCTTTTGAAAAGCTCCAAGAAAATCCGACGTTTCCGAGTCAAATTTTGTTCAGCGATGAGGCCCATTTCTGGCTCAATGGGTATGTAAACCAGCAAAATCTACTCATTTGGGACGAAGAGTAACCTGAAGAGATTCTAGAGCTGCCATATCATCCAGAAAAAAAGCGCTTTGGTGTGGTTTGTGAACCGGTGGAATTATTGATCCATATTTCTTCAAAAATGATGCCGGTGAAAAAGTAATCGTCAATGGCGACCATGATAACCGACTATTAGACACTTGAAATTGAAGCTCGTAATCTCGGATACATTCGGTTTCAACAAGGCGGCGCCCATTTCCAATTCATCTCATTAATGAATGGATTTATTGAGAGAACATTTCGGTGAGGAGACAGTTTCACGGTTTAGGCCGATCTTTTGGACACAAAATCGTGCGCTATCATACAGTTAGACTTTTTCTTGTAGGGATATGTGAAGTCTAAAATCTAGGCGGACAAGCCCGATTTGATTCAGAACTTGGATCAAAGCATCAGCCAGTTACCAGTCGAAATGCTTGAACGATTTATCGAAAATTCGACTCAACGGATGGACCATCTGAGACGTAGCCGCGGCCAACATTTGAAAGAGATAATCTTCAAAAAATAAATGCCAAAGAATGTTCTTTCGAATGATAATAAACATTCCCCATTAAATTTGAAGTTTCTGTGTTTTTTCTTTAAAAAAGTAGGGATCATCCTTTAGTATTAAGTTTTCCACGAAGTTTGTAAAACCCAACCGTGTAACCCATAAATGATCACTGTAATGAGGTGAGTCGATTATTCAGATCGACCCACTAAAACATACAAAATGTCCCATTAATATCAAGCCCTTGTATCGAAAACTTTTTTACGAAGACATCTCCTTGAAATTTTGCACAGATTAATATGACAGGTAAATCTCCGAAGTATCTGTGTAAGGTATTATGACTTCGGTGCAGCCGAAGTTAAGGTTTTTCTTGTTTTCAAAAGCAATTTCATCAACATTTTGTAGTTGTTGTTGGTGTTGCGGTTAATCCCAATATGCAACATAAACAAGCCGTCCTTGCCAGAAATGATTTCACAAAAACACATATGCCATATTTATTTATGTATGCTGTATATTGCTGATGCAGCTCGTGCATGTTGACATGTGCCAGGTGTCGTCCGCAGTCAAATAGCGAGGCGACATAGCCTAAGGCAGCTCCGCAGACGAGTACACTCCGACACTGGCCAAGGCGCATTCACACTTCATGAATCGCAACAGTTTCGCACTACTCAACTGAATAGCCGACTGACTGGGCGACCTCGATTACCTTGGCTTTATGCTCCAACAGAGTATACACAGATATATACATACAATCATATATAAAGTTATGTAAGCAAATGCAACTAGGCCCAGCATCCTTTACTGTCTGTCCTTGGGGTGCACTTGCATTTAGCAAAAAACTTACACAGTGCAAAAAATAAATATGCAAACAAAAATAGAGGATGTCATGCCTCTACCAATATAAAGGATATACACACACCCAGACACATACACATACATAGTTGCTGTCAGTCAAAGTGCAATGTTTCATTCACCGTTTGTGCCACACACACAAAATTGGTCAAAGACTCAGAGTGTGAGCGCGTAAATGTCGGCGAGGGTCAATGCTAGTTGAACTGTGTTGAGGATGCGTCCAACAGAAGGAAGCTGCAAGGACACAATGGCGTGAGGTAAAGTGTTGCAAAAGTGTAATTGCCAAAGTCAAAAGGTGAATGGGTTGACTACTTTTACTTTTCTTGTTGTTGTTGTTGTGTGAATTGTAGTACTTAATTAATCATAACAGTAAAATGTATTCAATTTGGATAAGGTCAAAGTTCAGATCAACAATAGTGGGAATATGAATTCAAAAGTGGAAATATTAACTGAAAAGTAAAAAACGGAAATTGAATTATCCAAAACAAAAAAGAAATAATTGTTTTTGGCGCCTTTTTAAAGCGAGTTATCCTCAGACTTATAGTCCTCATCAAACAAAAGTCTAATAAGTGGTCTAAAATGTGGTTAGCACATCGCAGATTTTGATCCAATAGGGCGTGATTTTGACAGTTCGTGGCGGCTATGTTTGTTTATGAATTCATCGAAAAATCGTCTTCTCAGATGAGGCCCATTTCTAGCTTAATGACTTCGTCAACAAATAAAATTGTCGCTATTGGGTAAGTCCTATTCTCCTTAGGTTCAGAAAACACAATTTCAACAACAAGCCGTCCTTGCCAGACATGACAATTGATCGTGTGGTGCCCAATGTGGTATGGCGGAATCATTGGGCCTTATTTCTTTCGAATTGAGGCAATAATGATGTCGCCATCAATCGCGAGCACCATAACACGATGTTGACCGACTTTTTTTTCCAGGAATTAATAAAATCGACGCGATCACACTCTATTTCCAACAAGCCCGTAGGTCGGAGGAAGAAGAGAAGGAAGAGACTGTGCTATATTATATACTATTAGATAGGAAATTGAGAAGTGAAAACCTCTATCGACGAATAATGACCAAAGTCTACAAGTCACTAATCAACCCCGTCCTGCTATGTGGCTCAGAGTCATAGACGATGACATCTGATGAGTCGACGTTACGAGTTTTCGAGATAAAAGTTTTGCGGAAGATTTATAGTCCTTTGCGCATTGGCAATATACCGCGACACTGATAGAATTCAGCGAATTAAGAGACAGCGGCTACGCTGGCTAGGTCATGTCATCCGAATTGATGTAAACACTCCAGTTCTGTGAGTGTTTGATGCCGTACCTGTCGGGGCAGCAAAGGAAGAGAAAGACCTCCGCTCCGTTAGAAAGACCGGGTGGATAAAAACCTGACTACACTTGGAATCTTCAATTGACCCCAAACAGCGAAAAGTCTTTCTAACTGACAGGCTATTGTAAGCTCGGCTAAAATCGCGTCAGCAGTGTCTTCGTCAATAAAGAAGAAGATATTATACATTCAGCTACTAAATGATTTTCCATCCAACCTATTTTCTATATCTATGCTGGCTAACATGGATTTTTTTCTACCCTCATACCTTAAAAACATACTCTCTGGAAATAAGTGTAAAGACAATGAAGAGATAATCGCAGAGATACAATATTTTTTTCTGTACGATTGGTCTGTACTAGAAAAAATTTCATCGAAAAGTAGGGAAATCACAATAAACGGTAATCTACCCACAGTGTACTCTCGACGGCAGCTTAAATGGAAAGTTGCCAAGAAAATATGTTTTTCTCGAAACCAAAACTTTTCAGCCTATCTGTCACCAACGATATCAACAAAAAAGTCAAAACTGCGCTCGAAAATCGCACGCACTTCAAAGCCGAGCTCTGCACTACTATTGCTTAAATTTAGCGGCGGAAATTGGGTCGAATCCGATTTAGGAACGAAAATATAATTTAACACTTTATCTAGGGCTTTTGTCGAATATGTACAAGTATTTTTTGTGGACGACATATTTTTTAACGAAAGAAGTACACTAGGTCATCAGAACACTTTAACAACTCCAGCAAAATCTTGCTGCTTTATAAATACTCTATTTGTATAGGAATAATATCAGCGAGCCCAATGCAAGTATACTATAAGAGTACGAGTATAATAATAATATATACCATAAAAAATAGCTCGTAAACGGTAATTGTCCTTCGTTGGCGTATATTCCTTTGATTTTTTGAACTTTCACTTACAAATAAATCAAAAACTACATTACAAATACAAATAAACTATTTTATTACAATGTAAAGAGAACCACATTGACACAAGTTACTATTTTGTGCTGCACAAAATGCAACAACAATAAAAAAGGAAAGTAAGGAAGCGCTAAGTGCACACGCAACAGAGCAATTGCTACACATGTTCGGCTTGAGCTGCTTAAAATTTCAAAATAGTAACATTAGGAGGATACATGGGTTTACGGGTTTCAAAATTTTTTATTGTCTTATTAAATTCTACAACACCTCTACAATATTATCCTAAATTTTCAAGTTGATCCGAGTATTAGTTTCGAAGATACAACCTTGAGAACTTGTGCGCTAGAGGTTAGCGGGCTAAAAATTGTTGAAAAAAGATTGTTTTTTACCCGAGGAAACCCAGCAAAGTCCTCTCTCGACGAACAAAAACCAAACTCTATAAGTCGCTCATAATTCCCGTTCTGCTATATGGTGCAGAGGCTTGGACGATCTCAACAACGGATGAGTCGACGTTGCGAGTTTTCGAGAGAAAAGTTCTGCGAAAGATTTATGGTCCTTTGCGCGTTGGCCACGGCGAATATCGCATTCGATGGAACGATGAGCTTTTAAGAAGAAAAAACCCAGTATAGTATATCGTATGGGGCAATTATATAAAGGATTTCCATGGAAAAAGTTTATTTATAGCCAAGATGGTAAAAATGTTCTTATTGATATAAAAAGGTCCTCGGATCACTTAAATATTAGCGCTAGATCAGAACTGCTTATAAATATTGCTAATGAAGCGTGTTGTCAAAGTAGTAAGGAGGCATGACACATCCAATAAGGTTGAGAGAAAGTCTTCAGTTGGTAATTGGTAATCAGTCACTTTTCGAGACTCGTGCAGTAAAGACTTAAAACTTCAATGGACCTATAATCATTTAATAAAACAAAGATGCGTAACACTAGATTGGCTGTGAGTGTTACGCCAGCATTAAACGATTTTTGTATGAAAATATAGTTATAAACTTCGATAAAGTCTCAATCTAGATAATGGTTAGTTTAGCTTCATAATCTGAATATTTAACTCAAATTAGTAGCTTAACGTGAAAATTAACGCCTATGTTTCAATTCAATCTTTTTCCCATAAACCACTTTTTTTATGTGGCAAACAAACAAGTCGCTGGTAACCAAGTCTGGCGATGACCTTCAGTGTCTTCAACGGAAGGACTTGCATAAAGCAAATTTGCGTTGAATGAATTTGAATGATTTGTGCCTCTAATGGCAAACTTCATCCAAAGGACGGGGTACCGACATACTGTTTCTGGACATACATTCGTGCATAGATATGGACATGGGGACCTGGGTGCTCTAGAAGCTATCTATACAAATATCGTCATGACTTTAGTCCATATTGTCCGGCGTGTACAGAGTGTATAGAAAACTTTGAACACGTACTTTATCATTACCCTCGGTTTTCAAGTATAAGGGAAAAGCTGAAAACTATTCTTGGAGGTAGTCTTATGGTGGAAAATTTGACTGCACTTATGTGCGAGTTCTCTGTAAAATGGCAGCTGAAAGACGCAGCTCTAATTATGACAGGGTTGAGACATTTACAACAGATTAGGTGTCAGTCAGTCCGTACAATAGAGGAGACTTCTTCTCTCCCATGAAGTAATACTTTGTCCAGTGCTCCCGTGGGAGACACATGAGATGGGTGTAGGTTAAATTTAGCGGATTAAAGTTTCGCACTCCGGATTTCTATGCTTCCTACTTAAAAAAAAAACAAAGACGAACAGACATGGCTTAGTCAATTAATCTGCAATAGCTCATCTATTTTCGGCACTTGCAAATGATCAGTAGCAACATAAAAGCAAATTGCTTTAGTTGCAGCAAGTTATGCCTGGGTATAAAACGTAACAATTGTTGCAATGAAAGTTAAAAGCGCAAAGGCTTAAAGCAAATGGCAAAAGCTGGTTGAGTGATTGCGCGAAACTGAGTGGGTGAGGCAACGCTGATGTGTTTTTGAGTGTGTGTGCGTAACGGTTGATGTGAACGGCGCCGGCAATGCTGGCAGCACTTAATTTGTATGCATACGTGTATGTGTGTGCGTATATATGTGTTTGTGTATTCAAAAGTATATAAATGCACTTTGGCAGTCGATGTCCTTGCGATTGTACTGAGGGCACTGCACTTCCATTCAATGCAATTTGCTTATGTATGCATACAGTTATAGTACATACATACATAGGCAAAAACTCGTAAACATGGAAACAAGTTAACGGAAGGGCTGTGTGTAGGTGTGTCTGTGATATGCTTGTTTGTAGTTTTATTGCTTCGAAATAAGAATGAAACATATGCTGGTGTTGGTGTTGCCTGGCGAGCCTTTGGACAACAAATTATGTCTGCTTGTGTATATATTCTTGTATGGATGCGTGTGTTGGGTAGGCGCTATAACAAAACTTATAACAAATCCACTACTTCTACAGCGCACATTTCAGTTGCAAGTGTGTGTGTGTGTACGGCGTATGTGTGTAGGCATGGCTGTGTGCTGCTTTAGCAAAAACCAAAGAAAGCGTAAAAACCACTTCCAAAAAGTAGGTTAACATTTCACGGCTTTGCACGTAAAATGCTAAAGCAAAGAGCCAAAGAAATTTAATTTTTAAGAAACGTAATTGAGAGTGCATTTCACATCCGTTTCGACGTTCACGAAATTTGACGTTTACGCGTACTCGCCCACATGAAATGCAAATAGGTTAATGAAATTCCATGAAAAATATGCAAAGTGAAATTAATATATTTTGATGGATGCAAATTTGTGCGAAAAATAAAGAAATTGAGACATTTGGTTGAAATTTATTCCATATTTTAAAAATAAGTATTATTTATCAAGTGTTTAATATTTATGCTTTTCTTTAAGATCTTCGAACGCAAATGTTTCTTAAAAGCATTTTGAAAGATAACTTAATTATGCTTTCTGAAGGATTTTTTTTTAATTTCGTGAATATATCTTGTCAAAGAAAATTTTGTTTCACACTAAGACTTGATTTTTAACATTAAGTTTGTATGACAGATATAATATGGCTATAGTGATCCATCATCGGTGGAGTCGACAAATGGTTAGCTTTTTGGAATGAAAATTTTAGATCGATATCTTCAAAACTGAGGGACTAGTTCGTGTACATACAGATGGACAGACAGACAGACATGACTAAACATTGTGGAAAACTAGATATACGAGGGCTGCTATATATATTTCTGGCCTAATAATGAAGATAGGCATATTTATCAACGAAAATGTTTTTTTTTTCGTTGGATTTGGCTCGTCTTGGAAGACCCATACGGTCGATTGCTGTTTTGTTTCGGGCTCATACGCATAGATCCATGATTCGTCACCTGTGACGATCTTATAAACGTCTTTTGAAGCACCGCGATCGTATTTTTTCAGCATTTCTTTACACCAATCCACACGAGCCTTTTTTTGAGCGATTGTCAAATTGTGCGGGATCCAACGAGAACAAACCTTTTTTACGGCCAGGCGTTCATGCAATTTCGAATGTATGCTAGTGGGAGAAATGCATAGGCATGCCTCTATCTGAAGGTATGTTACATGACGGTCTTGCATTATCAGTTCACGTACGGCATCGATGTTTTCTGGCACAACGGCTGTTTTTGGACGACCTTCACGGAATTCGTCTTTGAGCGAGCGTCGGCCACGATTGAATTCGTTGTAACAGTTTTTCACAGTGCTATATGATGGTGCTTCATAGCCATACAAAGATTTTAGTTCATCGATGCACTCTTGTCGTGATAATCCACGTCGAAAGTTGTGAAAAATGATCGCACGAAAATGTTCACGAGTTAATTCCATTTTTTGGCCGAGATGAATTTTTTAATTCCCTGTAAATAAAACAATTCACGATTAAATGACAAAATGACAATGGAAATGTCAGATTGCACCTGGCAACACTAGTGTTGTCTACGTCAGAGATATATATAGCAGCCTATGTACATATGTACTCTGTTCGGGGTATAAAAAAACTGACATACTATACATAACATAATGGTTAAGTAGATTTCGCGATATGGTCTTGGTCTTTCACCAAATTTTCGAAATAACTGAATATATCCTTTTCTATTACTTTACAAGTTAGCTTATAATATTGGGCAGCCGAAAAAGTCTTTTCGTATTTCTAATCAAACTGCAACTTATTTTTTTTTATTTATACTCACAAATAAATAAACAAATTTGTACCATTTTGGTCAACCACTTTTTGCCATTTTTCCGCTAGAGACATTATTCCATCAGTGTAAATAGAAATTTCAAAACGAGAAGAAGCGAGCGAATATGACATCAACAACAGCTATTGACAGAATACGAAAAGACTTTTCGGCTATAATTTCTTTATTTATTTTTTAAATTTATTTTGTAAAAACTGCACTCAAATATGTTAGCTCAGTTTCTTAAAAACATTGAATTTATGAAGCACATTTTTGACATTTATAATAATCAGTAATTATTTGGTGATTCACTGAACGCGGTCTATAACAACATAATAATAAAAGAAGAAATTGTTCGTTGTTTCCAACAGAACCATTAAGAAAACATTTACAGACATGCTTTCTTAAAACCTATCTGAATAATCTAAGTAATCTCGACATGGTATATTTTTGTATATAAATCTTTTTTGTATTAATTATCATAAAAAAATTTGCAAAAATATTTACCTTGAGCTGTGATTTTCTTTTAAGTTCAGCTATTGAGCGTGATTGCTGTCGGAGGACCTCCACGGCAGTTGGCAAGGCGCTAATATAAATGCAAATATATCGTAGAACTACAAAAAATTACTGCATAGAAGCTTAGCTCTTAGCAGATATATTTATATTTTTTTTTTTTAAGTTTTCACTTCACTTTTAGTTTTAATTTTTGTAAAGTTTGCACTATTTTTTATTTTAACAAAATCACTATTTTATTGCATCTTCTTAATGTATTATTTACATTTGCAATTTGCCGCTCGAAATATTACAGTCGTACGGTGCGTATGAGTAACGCGCGTGTGGGAGCTTATCGAATTTTCGGTAAATACGAATTTCGTAAATACAAATTGAAATGCGAAATTACATACAGACTTGTAATTTAATTAGGTATAATTTATATACATTTGAATATACGTTGGTTTCAAGATAAACACTTCAATGCATATTTATATATGTACATATATGTATATGCATATAAACAAAGCAATGAATGAAAATTCTAATTTTACATGTGGGCACTAATAAGCATTCGTTTGTGTTACGTTATATAAATATGCGCCTTAATATTTATTATGATATTTGAAAATGTTATTTGAAGTCAGATATACATATATGTATGCATGTATACGTTGTGACGAAAAAGTACCCGGAAATGATAAATAAAACGTAAAATATTTAATTATTCATCAATTCATTCACTCAAAGTAAATGTAATACACTTGTGATAACGAATCTTTCAGTCCTCGAAACACTTTTCATACTCAATTGTTATGATGGTCTTCAGCTCCTTCAGTGAATTTTGTTTTATCTCTTTGATAGACTGGAAACGGGTTCCACGAAGCAGCAATTTCAGTTTGGGGTACAAGGAATCACACAGAGTCAAATCTGGTAAATACGGTGGTTGATCGATGGTATTCATTTCGTTTTTAGCTTTAAACTCGGTCCCAATTGAACTTTTTTTGAAAAAAAATCGGCTTTATTAGCACGAGTCGTGCAAGAACGCGTTTCATACCCAAAATATCCACCAAAATCAATCGAATGGACTCGCGAAAGATGTCGAGCTCTTTTGCCATTTCTCTAAGACTTGCCTGACGATTTGAAGCTCAATATCTTTCACGTTTTTATGTAATATTTTCTTCAGTTGAAAGCTTTGTACCACTCCTAGGCTTGCGTTTTTGAAAAATCTGAATCACCGTCAGCTTTTTCCAGCATTCGCAAGGATTTTGCACACGAAATTTGGTTAGAAATACAAAATTTGAGACAAATTCTTTGTTCGATATTTTTATCCATTGTAAAAATTGAAAACCACTACGGAGGTGTCCCGAAAGCAGCTGCTATAAACAAATTGGTTGACACTCATTTTTCTTATAGCAATTAGGGACATCCTACCAACTTAACAAAAAACATTTTTTTTTAGTATAATTTACACGGGGAATTTAATTACAATTTCAGGGTGCTTTTTTGTCACAATGTATATGTAACATAACATGTAAATGCTCCTAGGACAATAAAATGCCTTATAGCAAAACTGGATTACTTAAAAGTACATACATAACTTTATACATAAATATGGTTTGCCACTTGACTTTTGTTTTCCTTTGAAAATAGAATACATACACACGTACTACATAAGGTAATTTTATACGCCAACTTTCGCATTTCAATTTTCGTCATTTTTTTCTCACATTGCTTTCTAATTTTATTTATTGGCTTATGTTAACATTGCCGCTCCCCAAAATTCACAATTTACAAATTACAATGTCACAAATTCACAGCACGCAAATATGACGTTTATACATTACAGAATTACGTATTTAAAGTTATATATAAGTATGTATATGTTTCACTTTTTACAAATGCATGTATAAGTACGAGCTCACTTAATAGCTTCCGCGACCGGAAACACTGCGACACAGTTGGCTACTACCACCGAAATTTCGAATGCGCCCACAACACTCACGCGTCACATAATACTATTAAAATAATCTTCAATTTCAAGCGCTGTTAACTTTGCGGCCAACTTGTTTGCTGCTGCGCCAATGAAAGCCAATAAACTAGAGTGGACGCGAACGCGAACGCGCGGTGTTTGACCTATTATCGCGTACCCTTGCAAATGGGAATGTGTGCCAAATTAAACCAGCTCTATATTTTCCATGCGCTATGTCGAGCACGTTAAAATGCACGCAATACAACGAGTGTAAGTGTATTCTCAGCCGAATGCGGTCAACAACTGCAACATACTCGTGTATGGTAAATATGTACATATGTACATATATGTATATACACATATTTGCAATGCTCCTTACAAAGATTTGTGCTTTTGTTTTGTACTTTTATGCTCAGAAATGAAAGAAGCTACAAGATGTATTATTTTGACATGCACTATGCCATACAAACAAGCAATATTCACAATTTTTAATTATTATTTTGCAGTAAATGCAATAAAATCAAATAATTTCCAATCAGCGGTATTTATTTGCCGTTGCACATAACTGTTCAAATCTCAAACTTTGTATTATTATAAATGTCAAAAAGTTACGCGATGCACTTTCACAACACTGACACTGTGTTTACACTTGCTTTATTATTTTATTAGGCAAGCATAATTAGCTTGGCAAATAAATAATATATAAGCACACATGTACATATTTTCTAATATTTTTACCTATGTATCTACCACACAGTTAACACTTTCCTACCAACAAAATTTTAAATTTCCAAAATAAATTTAAGTTCTTTTTTATTCCGAGTTTTTGAACTGTCCTCCAGCGCGATGCAACTGCAACTGAATTTATCCTACTCGTTATATGTCCGTGTTGGCCTAGTCTACCAGCTTGATTTGGCCTCCATCGTTTCGAGTAATCGGCTCGAGCGCACATGCAAGTTGACCGAATTTTTATTCCACTGCGCAGTGGAAATATTTTCTATTGCATTTCCTTCAAATGCACAAACACGCTCAGCAGCTTTCATATGTGTATGTGTTCACTGGCTTGCATGTGCTATTTTCTGAATGACTATACTTATTTGTGTTGTTGTAAACCCCTCTTAGACGATTCGGCATCTGTCGTTAGTTGGGGGTTCGGTACTCTTTTGATTTTTCACAGCGGCAGCAATGCTGTTATATCTCAATGAACTCGCCATTTAGAGAGCAGTATACATACATACATATTTATGCATAAATTTGTGAGGAGCATATACATACATATGTATGTATGCATGCACATCAGCTGCACCTTTGGCTTGCGGAAGTTCAATGCACTACTATCCACCGCCCTATCGGACAGTGTTTGCAAAAGGTGTGAGCTAAATTTTGATAATGGGTGCCTTATATACCCTTCTGATTAGATTTTATGGAAATCTATAATCTAATCATATAAGTACAGCTAAACTACTTCCGTTTGTTTAAGCGGCAAATATGCTCCTAAAAGTATGTTGCTTATTTCTAATTAGAGAACTGTACCACACTTGGTCTTCCTAAGCAGGCCGGCTTCAATCAAATAAGAACTGAAGTCATATGTACATACATATATACATACATATATTATTTTAGAATTAAAAAATGTCATTCATACTTAATGTGCTAAAGCATATAGTATGTATGTATATGTATACTATTTATACGCCGCAAAAAAATCAAAGTCTTCCGAAAGCTTGGTCCAATTTAATACTGGATAGCCTTCAGACCATGTATGGAAAACATTTTTATTTGACAAGATATCCTTGAAATTTGATAAAAATTATTGCCTAACGCCCATGGAAAACATTTTTATTTGACAAAATATCCTGGAAATTTGATAAAAATTATTGCCTAACGCAACGTTACAATATCCGAAAAAATTTCTTGATCTGATCACTATAGCATATCGCTGCCAATCAAGCTGGCCTTCAAAATCAAGTTTAGACAGCTTTTTATATGTGAACATGGTTTATTCATGTAATTATCAATTTTTTACCTTTAAAACGTAATTAAAAATCTCTACTTCCATTATTTATGTTATTTTTATTTAATTTTATAAATTTACTTTAATTAATTATCATAACTGCAGCTTTTGGCATATTCTTAATTAATAATACTTCGTTTCATCCCATTATGTTCCTTGAAAACAAAAAATAATAATTCATTCCAATAGGATGGCAACCACTCATTGCATTGTCAAAAGTGAAAGAGCCAATTGGTAGCAACGAGTAAGTAGTGCTATCTCTTTTGCACAAATACATTTCGAATTCAACGGACATGCCAGCCGGTTTTTGGATATAGAGAGCGCCAGTGTTTACTTGTCACGTCAGCTTAGTACTTTTTTACTCGCACCAACCGCGTTTTTGTTGTTTCTTATTGTGGAAAAGTTGGAAAACTGGTTTTGGCCACTACTTATAATACGACAAAAAAATATTTGGTCGCGCATATGAGTCATTATATGCTTCTTAGAATCTTATGGATACAATAACGTACGCATTTATTTGAAAATGCGAGCAGTGGATATATCATTATTAACAAAAATGATATTGAATTTAATTGATTGACGCATTCTTTTTACCAATTATCAAAAATTTGATAATAATGTTATTGAGTTTTATAAAGTATTTAGAGAGCTTATTTCAATGTCATTTTTTGTGTTTAAAATCATACTTATAACTATGTGTGCCCGATGTCATTGATCAGCTGTGGCATATTCCTACAGCTGCTGTCAGTACTAAGCACTTGTTGACAGCTAGCTTTAAGTACTATTTTATAAACGTCTACTACTCTTTTATGACAGCATCACAAAATGTGTATCTCACACACTGGGCAAAACTCGTGCGAAAAATTTCTCCCTCAGTTTTCTTGCTGCTTCCACAAGCGATAGTTTGCTGTGTTGTCAAAATTGTGATTTTTTAAATAGAGGCTAACATAAAAAACCTGTCTGAAGTAAATTTAGTATTTCTTTATGAACAAAAGTTGTCAAACACGAAGTGTTTTCAGCAAGCAGAAAGACTGCGAAGTGAGTAGAAAGTGTGTGAGATCATCAACCGGTGAAGGGACAACTGGAAAGCCCCAAACGAAAAGGTGAGTACTTACCTATCACTTTTTTTGCGCAAAATTCGCCGACAATTATCTAACAATGCGTTTTATCCTTAATAAATCCATGCTAAGAAATGTCTGCAGTAGATACTTTAAAATTGTGTTGTGTGATTTGAATTGAAAATTATAGCCCAATATTTCACAAAAAGAAAGTATTTTATCGAAAAATTGCGGATTCCGATGGCTTCTCCAACATCTCAGTTGACGTCTCCGGTTGGATATTAACTTTTTCCTTTTTGGCGCAATTGCATTGATTGACTAATGTGCGAGTGCAACGAGACGATTATAACATGCATATGAACTAAACCATTTGCACAAAAGAGTGAGCGAGTGCGTAGATTATTGAACATCTTTTGTTTGATGAGGTTCCAGTGTTGATGCTTCTCTTGAGGAATCTGTAGGTAGAAAATGTCTATTGCCAAGTAATCTGGCTATTGAGTTATTAACCCGCTCTTACCTGTTGGTCTTCTCGACTAACTAATCGGGATTTTTCTCAATTTTGCTATGCGTCGTACTTCTTACCATATCTCAATGGTTCTTTACAATGTTGTAAGGTTGTGTATACGTACGCAGTTGTTAAAAGAAATGTACACACAGGCATATATGTATAAAAATTGAATCATTGCGCGACAGCGTTGGTGGAAACTATCACCTTCATTTTCAAATTTGTGGTTGGCAATTAAATTTGCCTCTGAGAATACCAAGCAAGTTCAAGAAACGTGTTTTTAAGCCTTGATTAGTTTGTGAAGTGATGGGGTGAAGTAACCTATAAAGCGACAGAAAACCAGGTACGCGCGCTCTGAATATTGAATTATTCAATTAGAGTAAAAAGTAAAATGTGGTGCACGTAATTATTTTAGTTATACCAAAAATACTCCACTTAATATAAAGTGTATATCATTTTAAATATTAACATATACATAAGTGATATTCAAGAATACTGTTTGAATATACAATATTTAAGTATGTCTTGATTTGTATCTGATATGCGCTAAAACATTCACAGAATTCTGTAGTGATTTTGATAATTTTATACACCGGTCAAATACTCTCATTCCGCATTCTAGACATCAATAAACATCAAAAGTTCTCCTTTTCATTACACATTCGGAATTGTATCTGACGAATGTATCTTTAATTAAATAGCAATTGCTTTAGTGTGCTCGTGTGTGTATGCTTTCACATGTACAGATGTATACATGTTCCCACAAATTAAATCGGCTTGAATATGCCTCCGGTAATAGTGCTGAGCCGTTGGGCTGCTGGTCGTCGTTTCAGTGTCAATGGCATTTACATTTTGTATGGAAACGTTGAGGCTCATTGTACTCATTTCTTCTTCAATGTATCTTATTTTAATACGCTTTTTTGTAAATTGCTTTTGCCAGAGTCTCTTTACTGGTTTTACATACACAAATCTTTATATACTACATATGAACACTTTTTTTAGTAATTCTATTTGTACAATTTCATTAATGTATCTCTCCTTTTGGTGGTTACTGATATTCTCAATGTAAAACCTCATCAATGTGGCAAGTTTTTTCAATATGTGTACATACCAATGTGGATTTTTTAACATTTTCAAGAACGGGTTGATCAACCTTATTTGCATTTTTCCTTATTCCGTGCTTTTTCACGCACTTTCGTAATTTTTAATCAGTTTGTGAAAGAATTGTCAATTGATTTGTCGTTTCTAGTAGCTCGAGAAACAACGGTCGTGAAAATGTGTAGGTGGTGATGGATTTGAATAGTCGATCTAAACTCGGCACCAATTGTGAAATTATAATGTTAAAGTTTTTATAAAAATTTATTTTATATTAAAAAATAATTTTTGAAATATATTTATCGTTTAATTTGAAATAAAGTTGTGAAACCCTATTTGGAAATAGATAATTCTAAGTGTTTAAAATTTCAATTCCTAAAAATGTGAGTAATATAGTAAATAGCGATATTTTGCATTAGCAAATTAAAAAGTGTCAATTATTTTAATTAATTATATTCCTAATTTTAAAACATAAAAATTGTTTTGAAATAATTTTAGAGATTACGAGTCAATTTCCTACAGGTCCTTATGAAATAAAGTACAGTGTTGCTGTGTTTCACCAGTGTTGCTTCGAAACGCACGTAAATCTTTTGTTGTGAAACAACGAATGAGCGAGCGAAAACGTGCAAGGATAGCAGACATTTTGATTTAATTTTTTTTTGTTTTTCGTATCGGTATTTAGTTGCTAAATTCATATGTAATTTTTCGCGTTTTGAAATTACGTATATTTTGTTTTTACATTAAGTACGCATAATTTAATGTTGGAGATTTCGACAATTTCGAAAAAATACCTGGACGCATCCTTATAGCAAAATAAAGAAGCCGTAAGTGAATTCATGTATGTACATATGTTTTTAAGTATATGCAGTGAAATTAAAAAGTGCAATTTCGGAAGTAATAGAAAAAGTAAACGTAACTTCTTGATAAGAATAATTATCTATGAAAAGGTTATTGCACTCACTGAGCTATGTGGAAATATTTTAACACATGAATTGGCACGCTAAAATTTTGCTTGCGTTTCATGTCTTGCCACATTTTCTTATTTCATTGGATTTACAACCATTTATTTAAAGAATATGTGCATTCATTAACAAATTTTAATTTGCAGAAGTTGTATGCAATAAAAGTTGGTGCGAAAATATTATAACAAACGCTATTAAACATGTCTTGGGTACCATCAACTGACTTTGAAGAGGAAATTGTTGATTCACAACCGGGACATAATTTTATTTTTGGTCAACTGTGTGAACCAACACAACAAACTTTTTATCCACGTCCCAAAGAACATTTGGAGTTTGTAGCGCAACAGAAATCTGCGAAAAATAAACGTGAAAACACTTTGACAAACTCTCAAAATCATAAATTGAATCTTATTGCAAGAGTGCAGCGTATTGCTGGTACTAAACCATTGGGTGAACAACCGACCATCAATGATTGGGATGACAATGACAATGTAGAACGCGAAGCGATCGCTTTGATGAGACATGTTGGTCTCGGCCCTAGTTTGGAGCAACCATTAGACGAAGTTCGCACCATAGCCACACATCCCATAACGGAGGAGATGAAAATAAATAGAAATGGTCGCAAACACATGCCAGTATTTTTTGATGAGAAATTTTTTGAATTAAAACCGCGTGTTTCCCGATCGTCGTCATCTTCTGGCAACAATAGTCCTGTAATTGAAGATGCTACGACTAATCTTAATGATTCCTGCGCGTCACAGAAGACCAGCAGCAATGCCACATCAAGTGAATTAACGCATGATCTATCTTCTGATATTCTTAATAGTGGATTTGAGAGTGCAATAGATATTGTCGGTGATGAGGAGAGTTTTGAGACTGCACGAGGAAGTGATAAAGGATACAAACCGCAAAATTGGAGAGGAGATGATGTAGAAAAAAATACACAAAATTGGCGCAGCAACGACACATTTATTAAGAGTCAATCATGGAGGAGTACGAAAACAACATACGCAAATAGAAATGTAATTAATAGAGAAAGTCAGAATAATGTATGTAATTGGCGTTCAATTCAAAAGAAGTCACCTTTATTATGTTCACCCAAAGAATTGTATGAAAAGAAACGTCAAATGATTTAGAAACCACAGAAAACACAAAACTCAGCATAAATATAATTTTATAAGTGGTGAAAAATTAAAAACAAATCGGATTCTAACGAAATTTGATTGCTTACCTGTACAAAAATTAATTTTTAATTGGCAATTGTCGAAAAAATACATAATATAACTGTAGATGTTAAATAAATTAACAGTACTTCAAATTTTTATAGTAAAAATTACACAAAGAAATATCTTGGAGTGAACGTCTGTAATATAAAATCTAACTGCCAAAAGTCGTAGACGTCATTTATAAGAAACTTACTACTGCTCGCGGGTTAAGTGTTAGATAATCATATAAATATAAAAGAACTAACTTCTTGAAAAGGGAACAAAAAAAATGTAAAATTTAACTTTATATGAAGTGAAGATACTACTTAATTGATTGAAGAGTTAAAGGGGTATTCTACTCTAGAAATCAAATTTTGGTCAGTTTTTTGAATTTTATTTAAAAACAAAAAAACAAAAATATTTTTACTACCCATTTTTTTATGGCGTTTTTATTGATATCTTAGGAATACAGAAAAAAAAATTTTACAAAAAAATATTAAAAATTAAAATAATTAGAGGGCGCATTCTGGTGACATTGATCCTGACTCTCCTGGTGGACTGAAAAAAAATCAAAAGAAATTCTTAATCAGTAAGGATGCTGTTATAGTCCCTATGAAAAGTGGCGACTGCCTGAAAATAAAAATAATTTTTTACGCTTTTTTTTGAAATTCCTGAATTTTTTTTTAAATATTAAAAACAAAAATTTTTTACACGATGCTGGAAGGAACGATAAAGGATTATATAAAGAAGGTTTACACAAAATTTCAAGAAAATCGGTTGTATAGAATTTGAGATAATGCCGGTACCGTGTGGAAAAAAGTAGTTTCGAGAAAACGCGTTTAAAGTTTTACGTAAAACGATATTCGCTCAACCGGTCTAGTTGCTACGTCACTAAAATGGCTATAACTTTGAAAATATTTTGAGTTTTGAAAAATCCTTCTAGGGAGATATTTTTGAATATCAAAACTATCGAATTAGGAAGAAAAAAATTTCGATTTTTTCAAATTTCTAGAGTAGAATACCCCCTTAACAGTCAAATAGCATGTGTTCCATTATATTTAACCATAATGTTCTATATCATCATTCGTTTCCAAAGCAATTTATTGATTTATGATGAAAAGAAAAATCTTCCTTGTCTGTCTAAAACTGTTAATTTTGAAGATATGTATTTTAAATTTGCCAATAATAAGCAATTTGGGAGGTTCGGTTAATATATATCAGCAACTGAACACCGGTATCCATACATATTAGAGGTATAACTCTTTTTTGAGATATACATTAGGGTGTTAAGTGTTACATGTGTGTTGCAAAACTTCTTTCCCCATTACACGTTAGAATACTTTTTTCATACCATCGTTTTGCAACATGCAAAACATTGCAGAGTAATATATAAAAACTTTTATTAATAATAATGAACAGTTAAAAGACCTGTCTATATGTATAGTTTGGTAACTATAAATGTATATAAATTCAAAGATAGGGCGTAAAAGGCTGAGTGTAGCGTTTGCTGTATGGCACGTAGCGCCGTCCTGCTGGAACCAAATGTTATCCAAGTCTTCCTCTTCAATTTGCTTGAAGAAAAATTCGGTTAACATTGCGCGATATCGCTTACCATTGGTGGTTACGGCGGTTCCTTCTTCATTTTCGAAGAAAAATGGGCCGGTGATTCCACCAGACCAAAATCCGCACCATACAGTGATTCGTGCTGGGTGCATTCATTGGCTTGTTGGCGATTACGTGCGGGTTTTCGGTGCCCCAAATGCGACAATTCTGCTTGTTAACGTAACCATCGAGGTGGAAATGAGCCTCGTCCGAAAAGATGATTTGTCGGTAAAATTGACCATCCTCGGTCAAACGATCTTCTGCCCAATCTGTCAATATTTCCCAGTTTTCTTCTAGTGAATAGCGACCCATTTCGTAAATTTTAGACTTTTTACTGAATATCTGTCACTTTCCGAATGGTATTTGACGTTTCCAATGTCGAAATATACGTATGTATAGATAATTCAAATTTAAAACGTTAGAGGCCCACCCGTTATAATACATATAAAAGTACAACACAAAAACAAATAATTGTATAATTGAGATCCATCGATTTTAGATCAACCCTACGACCTAATATATGTATATAAGTCCTCAGAAAAGGCCATTGCTTTTGCAATGTATACATATTAGTAAAATATGGTATCCTTAATATTTTTACGACAAATAATAGTTTTACCCAAGAAGTTAATCTGTACAACTCGAACTCAGTTATTTGAAGGTTATTGTTTTCTAGCAAAGTATCTAGACCCTGTATGAGTTAGAGCGCAAGTAGATTGTCATCGAAGTCTGGGAAACAAGTTGTTGCGATAGAACTATAGGGAGTTGGTTTAATGGGGTATTTTAATCTTGTTGCAACTGTAGAAAACATTCCTGAAATAATTTTCAAGAATATCGCCGAAATGACAGCGACCTACGGTCTATTGTGTCCTCCCCTATATCACATATGTTCACCAAGGTCCAGCAACCTGAACAATTCCAGGAGCCTTCTGGGCGCGACTGAGGTGATGTGATCCCTGTCCACGTAGATGGAACCTAGGGCGTTTACCCTGCTTTTGCAAATTGCTGGGCAATCTAGAATCAAGTGTTCTGGGGTTTCTTTTCCATGTGGCAGAGCCGGCAGTTTCCGCTAGAGACTATGCCCACGTTGGACAAGTGCTTCCTGAGCCTGCAGTTCCCTGTGTAGAGCGCGAGAAGTAGTCGGAATTCCTACTGCCAGTGCTGTTCTCTCCCCACACTAATATTTCTGTTCACAAAAGTACTTATTTTCAGAAAGTTAACATTAAATTACTGTAATTTATTGATGTTTGTACAAAAATCAAGATCCAAATTGCTTTCAGAATATCTCAAAAACATATTCAAACACCAATAAATTTTTTAATTTCTTTTCTAGAATATTTTAAGTTAGTAGACTTTGAAATTTATCGCTACTGTAATTTTGTATTAGTTTGTATATTATTACATACAATTTTTGAATATTTTTAAGTTTCCTTTGTATTAAGAAAATAAATATTTGAATTACACACACAATTTATTCTGATGTAGTTTGTATTAATTGCACACATACATATACATACATACATATGTATTTTTAGGTATCACTTGTCAAAATGTTCTGAAAAATGTTCAATTATAATAATAGTAAATACTTTATAACGGCTATGGCGATTGATTGAATGACAATCAGTTTACGATGATTGAAAGAGAGTTTGTATATATGTACTATACAGTCATGGACAAAGAAATAGCACACTTTTAAAAGAAATTTTTGAAGCAGTTTTTAGTTTTATCAAATAAGAGCATTTCCGATGTTTGAGCATGTATTGACTTCCACAACTTAGAAAAAAAATCAACTCAGATTGCCAAAATTATGAACTGTTTAAGGATAATGGTATATAACGCCAAATATTTTGTTAAATGTAATCTTAATTTGTTGAAAAAATACACGCAAAACTCCTGCACGTAGAACAGC
Source organism: Bactrocera dorsalis (assembly GCF_023373825.1). Classification (NCBI taxonomy): domain Eukaryota; kingdom Metazoa; phylum Arthropoda; class Insecta; order Diptera; family Tephritidae; genus Bactrocera; species Bactrocera dorsalis. Next base: position 96,962,632 of record NC_064303.1, read on the forward strand.
GAAACATGCATCATCAGAAAAAACAAGGCTGATGCTTTTACAACTTATCGAGAGATTATAGCTGAAATAAAGGAGGAATTTGGGCTTAACGTATCTAGAAGGCTTGTATGAAAGCGATTCAATGATGCTCAGTTGTTTGGTTGAATGAGTTGCAAAAAACATTGCTGTCCAAAAGAGCCCGACTAAAATTTGTAAAAAAAAAATTTTGAAAAGAACGTAAAATTTTGGAAAATACCACTTTGGAGCGATCAATCCATGTTGAATCGTATTGAATTCGGTAACTAATATAACTCCAGATACACCAGAAAAACCGTTAAGCACGGTGATAGTAGCGTGATGGTCTGGGGAACGTTTTCCAAATGCGATATTGTAACATTGGTGATGATAGATGGTAGAATGAATAAATTTTCATACTTCAACATTCTCAATAATACCATAATAATATACACTCCAGACACACCAGAGGAACCGTTAAGCCGTTAAGCATTTTCATACTTCAACATTTTCAAAAATTCTATGGAACCATTCGCGTTAATCGATTCGGATTTTTTATGCATGATAATGATCCAAAGCACGCAGTTGAATATGTGAAAAATTGGCTCACAGCAAAAAGTATTGACATTCTGAGCTGGCCAGTGCAGTCCCGATGTAAATCTCAATAAAATTAATAGATCGATCTTAAGTTGCAGATTGCTGGGATGTTACGCAATTCCACAAAGTGGGTGCCAGAAATTAGAGGAGAATTTGCCTCGACGATGTCTAGCAATTTTGAAAAATTGTTGACACACTATAAAGTATTAACGCTGTGAGTGCTTAAAAGCAATAACACTTAAAAAATTTCTAATGAATTTTCTTAAATTCCGCTGAAGCGGCCTATTGCGGTAATTCTATTTTCAGACCGAAATTGAAAATTCAAATTTTTTTTTAAACAATTTTTGACTTTTTTTTTCAATTTTTTGTACATAACTTATTCCTCAATTTATACTATACTAATGAAACATTTTAATTTGCTTTCTGTTTATAATTATAATAAACCTCGTTTTATTTCATTTCCAATGAGTGCTATTTCTTTGTCCACGACTGTATGATTAACGGTAACACAGTTGTTTTGGAAGCCCTCTCAGCTCTGTACGACTATAGTTTGTTGTACGAGAAGCTTTTTGCTTTTATGAATATATTTCGACATTAGTGGCCGTTATTGTGTTAAAATTCATTTTTTAAAGAAAATTTTTATTTAAATACCTTTAAAAATTTCTTTTATTTTCAAATACATACAGATGTACATATATACTGATTTTCCAACTGCGCGCTATTGTTACTCATTCACTATTGTTGTTTTTTTTTTGTTGGTTAACGTGCATTTTTTGCGCTGCGTGCATTAACCCCAGAAAATGGAGCTTTTCATGTTACGTATACCACATAGTGGCCACAAGTAGGGAAAAGAAAGGAAGTGAGTAAAAAAAGAAATTAAATGTGCATATTTACATACATACATACATGCTTAGTATAATATGTATACTACATATGTACATATAGTATGTATGTTTGTATCTTATACAACACTTTGTATACATACATACATATGTATGTATATTTACATTACTTGGAATGTGTATGCATTATGCCCGAGAAAAAAATTCATATAAAATTGAATTATATGAATTTATTTGTTGCATTCTATTTAATTTCATTTTCGCTGCGGATTCGTTAGTTTGTCAACAGAAAAGAGATAACCTTGTTGAATTGTGGAGAATGCAGCAAGAAGCAAATAAATTTAAAGAAGATTAAAATGCAAAAAGCGAAACAGTGAAAGAATCCTTTTAAATAAGAAAAATGCCAGTCAAATAAAAGAAAAATTATTGTAAACAAAAATGAAGGGTGAAATAATTCTGAAAAAAATAAAATGATTTACTGGGAAATCTGACAGAAAGACGATGACACTTTACTAACAACTATATTGGGTCATTCATTAAGTAATTTCGTGTTTTTAGTACAATTTAAACACGATTTTTTTTATTTAGGAGTTTTTAATAGTCTTATAAAATTATAAATTATAACGAACCGAAAACTGAGAATTGTAATTGCGTAAATTCACTTTTGTATGTAATTACGATGCGGATAAAGCTATAAGTCCCCTAATTGTGTAAGACTTTTAATGAAATTAAATATTTTATATTTCGATACGATGCCTTTTGCCCTTTTTCGAGCAAGTGTTACAAATTTTCATCCTTGCAGTCAAAAAAACTGGTTCAAGGTTGTTGAAGTCCTGATTTGAGGCGAAGGTTCTCCCATTAAAAAAATTTTGCAGAGATCGGAACAAGTAATACTCCAAAGCTGCCAAATCTGAAGAATATGGTAGAGGTGTTGGCTAAAAAAACTTTTAGCGAATCATCAGAGTTATATGAGGTCTTCCTTTATGCTTGTGAAGCACTACACCTTTTCTATGAATTAATTACTCTTCTGTTTGAGTGCGTCACTCAATTTGTTCAGCTGATCACAAAACATTTCAGTATTAATCGTAGTATTGTCGGGTCAAAGCTCATAATAAACGATTCTTTTGAAAACCCACTGAACAGATAAAATAACCGTTTTTGGTGACTATCGGCCTTGTTGTTGTTGTAGCGACAGAATTTTGCCGAGTTGACAGTCCTTGGCCGGATAAAAATCCGGGTCCGTTCCGGTTACGTAGACCCGACTGTCGTGGGAACGGCTATCGGCTTTCGAAGTGGTTTGTTATGGTTCTTTCTTGTTATACCATGATCTCCTGCCTTTTACATTCTTGTAAACAACCCCATTTTCGTCGCCAGTAACAATCCGCTTCAAAAATGTAACCCTCTTTTGAGCTTTGATAAGTTCATCAAAGTCGTTAATACGACGAAGCGTGTTTCATTCTCTCAGATTCCCATATTTCTAGCTTCGAAATTAATCCTAAATATTTCATTTGCTTGTAAGCGCTCGCGTTCGTTTAAGACATTTTTTTGGTACGGTTTTTGGTCTGGTGGAATCATCGGTTCAAGAAGTTGATCTTGACAACATCTGGTTTCAACCAGACGGAGCGACGGGCCACACAGCACGCGAAAAAACTGAATTATTGCGAGAAAACTTTGGAGACTCGATTATTTCAAGAAATTGAGACATTGAATGCCCTCCAAGAAGTTGTAATTTAACACCATTAGACTACTTCTTGTGGGATTATTTGAAATCATTGGTCTTTAGCAAAAAACCAGACTCTCTTCAAGCTTTAGAAGTCAATATTGAACGTGCTAGTCTTGACATCGACTTGATTTAGTGGAAAAAGTGGTCGTATATTGAGTTCATCGAATTCGATCCTGGAAAACAAGTCGTGGAGGCCATTTATGTTATATTCAGAACTTAATTGTATCGATTGTCAGTACAGTAAGATATAAGATAGCCTGATATTCGAAATATTTAAAATTAAAATTCGGCACCGTCCAATCATAATCCTCACAAACTTTTATTATATTGCATAAAAATTTCTCTTTTCTGAATTTAGCCCATAGGCAACGATAAACTTTCCATTTTCATATTCGCTATACCTTTGAGTACATTTAATCATTGGGTTCGTTGGGTTATCCTGTTATTTTGAAGTCAAATCTATTATATTATATATATATATATACTGCTTGTATGCAGCCTTATTCCTCTTAACGAGCTCGCCAAACGACGAATTGTCAAAGGTTGACTGCATTAACCGCTCTCAACTCGAACGACCGACCAACCGACCGGCTGTCTGCAGCACAGCTGCTGCAAAAGCACCTTTAACTCTCCAAGCGGCCACGTTGAGTTTGCTGGAGCCGAACGTTATAGAATATATAGCCTTGTCTATAACATTGATGAAGCTCATGATGATGATGAGGATAATGATGATCAACAACATTATGTCGTTGGTTATTGAAGCTGTTGTCGCATTGAACCGACTGCAAAGCAGAAATTGTAAAGTGGGAAGCAATCACGCAGCAACGTTTAAATAAAGCACAGGTGGTAAAGGGAGTCGTCCCCAAGCCATAGCAGGTTGGATGCTCTAAAACCGTTTTCGGCTGCAAAAACGAAAATAAAAAAAAACGAAAGCAAAATAAGCTGAAAATTCGCCCAAAAGCGCAGCGAGAGCATAAACTTGTGAGAGCAAAGTCGCATAGGTGGATGTTTAAGATGCTCATGAGGACAATACAAAGCCAAGGTATGTTGGCTGTGGTTGGAGAAGTTGACATTGTTCATTGTTGCTGTACATACAGTACATTAGTATTAAATGGAGACTTCGTTGCTACTGCTGCCTGCTAATACTGTTCTTCCTGTGCTTAAAAATATAGAATATATGTAGTTGTTGGTAGATACTTAAGGTGGTGTAGGAAACGTAAACGACACGAAATCATGACGGCGACGGCGACCTGCGATGACTCCCGACCGACAATATGACACGACGACGACAAGAGCAAAACGAACGTCAGGCAAATTCGCGAACTTGCTAGAGAAGCTGCTGAGCTGTGTATGCGTGTGTGCCTGTGGAGAAGTGGAAGTGGAGCTTGCTGGCTGCAAGCTGCGCAGCCTTTTCAGCGGTCGACAGCACACGCACACAACTGCAATGATTACAAAGGCTATGCTTTTAATACAGCTTTGCCTGCTATACCTATGAGGCTGGCTAGATGGCTGTTTTGCAGCGCGCTGGCTGGACCCCAATAGTGAGACAGCGGCCGCTGCTGCTGCCTGCTTATATGACTGCCTTTACCTTTTTGCCTGATGTGCCTGGCTTACGATTCGGTCGATTGGTTGGTTGGCTGGTTAGTTCCTTGCTCGTTTGCTCGTATGTCTGCTCACTCGCCTGTTCGTGCGGTCGCGCCGACTCTCGACAGTGTGACGGTAAACGAAGATGATGATGCGGAACGCAGTTTTCGTTTTGCGGCAGTTGGCGATTTTGCAGTTTAACTTTGGCACTTGCTCGTTACGAAAGGAATCGGTATCATCTTAAATTTCCAATTTTTTTCCAACATTAGCAAATTTTGCTTGCTGCTTGCTTATCTCCTTGGCCTGTTGGCTGGATTTTCAAAACCGTTGTGTTAGTGTAGTTTGGCTTTTTGCACGCGTGGTGCCTGCTTTCATACAATACTTAACCGACTGATGAGACTTGAGCGTGGTGATTAAAACAAAAAAAAAAAAACGATATTTTGTGGTGTAGATACCTACCAACAACAACAGTAGATGAAATACAAAATGGTACACTTTTCGGTGTTAAGTTTAGTTTTTTTCGCTTTTCATAGTGTCGAAGTTGTACCGTTGCGTGGACAGACTTTGTGGTCGGAAAGAAATTATCAGACTTGAACAAAACCACACAATTAATACGGCTTATACATAAACTGTTAAATTATGTGGAAAAACGGTCACATTAGCAGGGAAAGTTAATAACGGTACACAATTTTTGCATAAAAACAAATAATTTTCGGCGTAATGGAGCAAAGCCGGTGGTTATTTAATTGGCACCCGAAACATGTAAGTCGTTTGTATGCCTAAAGCAAAAAAAAAACAGCAATTAGAATTTCATATTATATTGTAATAATATTATTAACCGTTATTTATTGCATTACAAATCCGTACAATTTTCCAAATTAGTTTTTATGTACTCATAAATGAGACTTATTGTTTGCGAAAGAAGTCTGTACGAACAAATTTCGAGGATACACGCCCTATGGCGGCGGCGGCGGCGCTCTTATGCACCTTATACATACATATGTGCACATACATACACATGTACAAACAGGTACAGAAAGGTATATAACGATGCTTCTTTGTATGTATGTATGTACACACGCGTAACACGCAAACACAAACACTCGCACATATTAATACCCTTCACCTTTTCCTTGCCTTAATTGAAAGCATTCCAAAAAAAAGCGTATAAAGTATTGTTGAAGATTAAAAAGGATATCATACCCTCAGCAACAGCCGCGACAAGCAACCAGCAATGTGTCCGTTGCAATAAGACAGACGAAAAAAACTTGTATTGCTGGAATTTCCACTTTGGCAATTTTGTTTTTTTTGTTTGCGTCTTCTTCGATATGCACCTATTCCTATCTATATAAAAGTTCCATTCCATGGACAGACGAACGTCTTTCCTGCAGTAAAGCAGTCACAGCGTTAAATTCACAAGCAAAAAAAAAGGAATTAAAAACTAAAAAAAAGACAATAAAAGGTTGAAAAATAGATGCCGACAAGTTCAA